>NC_086232.1:44750629-44860629 GCF_036321145.2 Pelmatolapia mariae
AACACGAGAGAGAGAGAGGATGAGAGCGGGAGCGAGGGAACACGAGAGAGAGAGAGAGAGAGAGGACAAGAGAGGGAGCGAAGGAACACGAGAGAGAGAGAGGACGAGAGAGGGAGCGAGGGAACACTAGAGAGAGAGAGAGAGAGGACGAGAGAGGGAGCGAAGGAACACGAGAGAGAGAGAGAGAGGACGAGAGAGGGAGCGAAGGAACACGAGAGAGAGAGAGGACGAGAGAGGGAGCGAGGGAACACGAGAGAGAGAGAGAGAGAGAGAGGACGAGAGAGGGAGCGAGGGAACATGAGAGAGAGGACATGAGGGGGAGCGAAGGAACACGAGAGAGAGAGAGGACGAGAGAGGGAGCGAGGGAACACGAGAGAGAGAGAGAGAGAGAGAGGACGAGAGAGGGAGCGAAGGAACACGAGAGAGAGAGAGGACGAGAGAGGGAGCGAGGGAACACGAGAGAGAGAGAGAGAGAGAGGACGAGAGAGGGAGCGAAGGAACACGAGAGAGAGAGAGAGAGGACGAGAGAGGGAGCGAGGGAACATGAGAGAGAGGACATGAGGGGGAGCGAAGGAACACGAGAGAGAGAGAGGACGAGAGAGGGAGCGAGGGAACACGAGAGAGAGAGAGAGAGAGAGAGGACGAGAGAGGGAGCGAAGGAACACGAGAGAGAGAGAGGACGAGAGAGGGAGCGAGGGAACACGAGAGAGAGAGAGAGAGAGAGGACAAGAGAGGGAGCGAAGGAACACGAGAGAGAGAGAGAGAGGACGAGAGAGGGAGCGAGGGAACATGAGAGAGAGGACATGAGGGGGAGCGAGGGAACGAGAGAGAAGAGAGAGAGAGAGGACGAGAGAGGGAGCGAAGGAACACGAGAGAGAGAGAGGATGAGAGCGGGAGCGAGGGAACACGAGAGAGAGAGAGAGAGAGAGGACAAGAGAGGGAGCGAAGGAACACGAGAGAGAGAGAGGACGAGAGAGGGAGCGAGGGAACACTAGAGAGAGAGAGAGAGAGGATGAGAGAGGGAGCGAGGGAACACGAGCGAGAGAGAGGACGAGAGAGGGAGCGAGGGAACACGAGAGAGAGAGAGAGAGAGGACGAGAGAGGGAGCGAAGGAACACGAGAGAGAGAGAGAGAGGACGAGAGAGGGAGCGAAGGAACACGAGAGAGAGAGAGGACGAGAGAGGGAGCGAGGGAACACGAGAGAGAGAGAGAGAGAGAGAGAGGACGAGAGAGGGAGCGAGGGAACATGAGAGAGAGGACATGAGGGGGAGCGAAGGAACACGAGAGAGAGAGAGGACGAGAGAGGGAGCGAGGGAACACGAGAGAGAGAGAGAGAGAGAGAGGACGAGAGAGGGAGCGAAGGAACACGAGAGAGAGAGAGGACGAGAGAGGGAGCGAGGGAACACGAGAGAGAGAGAGAGGACGAGAGAGGGAGCGAAGGAACACGAGAGAGAGAGAGGATGAGAGAGGGAGCGAGGGAACACGAGAGAGAGAGAGAGAGAGAGGACAAGAGAGGGAGCGAAGGAACACGAGAGAGAGAGAGAGAGGACGAGAGAGGGAGCGAAGGAACACGAGAGAGAGAGAGGACGAGAGAGGGAGCGAGGGAACACGAGAGAGAGAGAGAGAGAGAGAGAGAGAGGACGAGAGAGGGAGCGAGGGAACATGAGAGAGAGGACATGAGGGGGAGCGAAGGAACACGAGAGAGAGAGAGGACGAGAGAGGGAGCGAGGGAACACGAGAGAGAGAGAGATAGAGAGAGGACGAGAGAGGGAGCGAAGGAACACGAGAGAGAGAGAGGACGAGAGAGGGAGCGAGGGAACACGAGAGAGAGAGAGAGAGAGGACGAGAGAGGGAGCGAAGGAACACGAGAGAGAGAGAGGATGAGAGAGGGAGCGAGGGAACACGAGAGAGAGAGAGGACGAGAGAGGGAGCGAGGGAACACGAGAGAGAGAGAGAGAGAGAGAGAGGACGAGAGAGGGAGCGAAGGAACACGAGAGAGAGAGAGAACGAGAGAGGGAGCGAGGGAACATGAGAGAGAGGACATGAGGGGGAGCGAGGGAACGAGAGAGAAGAGAGAGAGAGAGGACGAGAGAGGGAGCGAAGGAACACGAGAGAGAGAGAGAACGAGAGAGGGAGCGAGGGAACATGAGAGAGAGGACATGAGGGGGAGCGAGGGAACGAGAGAGAAGAGAGAGAGAGAGGATGAGAGCGGGAGCAAAGGAACACGAGAGAGAGAGAGAGAGAGAGAGAGGAGAAGAGAGGGAGTGAGGGAACACGAGAGAGAGGACATGAGGGGGAGCGAGGGAACGCGCGAGAGAGAGAGAGGACGAGAGAGGATGAAAGCGGGAGCGAGGGAACATGAGAGAGAGAGAGAGAGAGAGAGAGAGAGGGAAAGAATGAGAGAGGGAGCGAGGGAACACGAGAGAGAGAGAGGACGAGAGAGGGAGCGAGGGAACACAAGAGAGAGAGAGAGAGAGAGAGGACGAGAGAGGGAGCGAGGGAACACGAGTGCGAGACAGAGATCAAGAGAGGGAGCGAGGGAACACGAGAGAGAGGGAGCGAGGGAACACGAGAGAGAGAGAGGGAGCGAGGGAACACGAGTGAGAGACAGATCAAGAGAGGGAGCGAGGGAACACGAGTGAGAGACAGATCAAGAGAGGGAGCGAGGGAACACGAGTGAGAGACAGATCAAGAGAGGGAGCGAGGGAACATGGATAAACATGGCAGAGGTGACAATGAATGAACATGAGGGGAACGAGCAGAAAAGAGACACGCACAAAAACACACAGAGAGGGACTCAATGGGAACCTAAATCATGAACTGTTCAGGTTCATGTGAGGGTTATGTCATAGTTTCATTATTACATGTTCCTGTTCAGGTTCATGTTCTTGGCCCCTCGTTTGCACCTTTTTATCAGCCTCGATATACCGCTCGCCTTTTGTTAATTCAGGTCAGGTTCCACGTTCCCCTTTGTCTGCATTTGTGTCCATTATTCACTCAACACACAGTCAGCTTCTGCTGGCTGTGACATTCAGTCCAAATACTGAAAATAATCTTGCAGATATCAGACGTCTGCTTTATGTTTACCCTCCCATTAAAAAAAAAGCCCTTTTTTTGTTTCTAAAACTAAAACAAGTCACTGTACACAAGTACTGTTTCTAAAATACTATGGCAGCAAAAGACGGTTTTGGTTTCTTTTTGATGTGAAGCAGCCTGACTGCAGATCAAAGCGCTCGTTCACACTCGCAGTGACAGTAAACTGGGCGGGGGAATCAGCCCGTGGGGCAAATCAGACGTGAGATCTCCAGCCGTCACTCTGAAGAGGCCACAGCTTTATTATTAGCCCCCATGATTCAGCCCGGTGTGTACTTTATGACCTGTTTCAGATGTTCTTTCCAGTGTTGACGGTCTATTCTTATTTAATTCACTTAATGTACAGAATTCACCTGCTTGCTGCATACAATGCTACTACTGCACATTCGCCTAATGTATATAATATATAATGTTCTTCTTCTCTCCCCCTTTTGCACAAGTCGAGGAGCGTGTCAGGTTACATTTCACTGCTATTATACTTGTATAACTATGCACGTGACGAATAAAGAATCTTGAATCTCTTGAAGCTCAGGGAAACTGTCCAGCTTTTTTTTTGGCGAGGTATAGAGCTCAGATCATTGTTACTGGGGACAAAAAGTGAAAGTGTGATAGTCGCAGTAGTTTGAACTCATGCCTTCCTTTGTTCTGTTTACCGGGTTAAATCATAGATGCGTTTCAGGTCATCCACATCATGAACAGATGTTCGTTGTTTCCTGTCTCTGCCATCTGCCTGAGCTCTCTCTAAAAAAAAGACAAGAACCTGCAGACAAAGATCTCAGGTTCTTCTGATCATCATCTATTTTAATCAACACAGACTGTCCATCAGAGCCTCTTCGCTCTGATGTAACCAAGCTGAGGATGACTGTGCCTCATACGGACTTAAATGATTTAGAAAATATATTCTGATCTGGGACCAGTTACTTCAGTTGATGTTCGTATGGTCTCTGTGACATGTCTTCATGTGAACAGCTTACCTAGTGTAGAAAGCTGGTGGAGGCAGAGCAGCACACATTAAAGCACAGAGGAAGAGGAGCTGAAGACACATCACTGAACGTGTCATAGCGAGACGCATCAATCGCTTCCTGCCAAAAACATCAAACAGCTGAACAAACTGTGACGACGTCTGTTGATAAAACATGGTCAAATATTTTCAATGCACAAAGTTTTTATCTTTTGACTCAAATTAAAATTCAAATACATTTATACAGAGATGTATGGATTATTTATACTGTAAATAGACATATTCTGTTTTTGTACCAAGGTGCTGCAACAAAGGAGAAGTCCGAAATATTCTGACATGAACGCAAAATTCAGAAGAAATTCAATGTTTTAAATAATAATAATGATAAAATAGAAAATATTGAAACGCTGTGAGAGAAGAAAGAAGATTATGAAAAACAAACATAAAGATTTTCTAATGAAGTCAGGAAAGAATTACAGACACCAAAGCAGATTCATAATTCAGGGGGAAAAAGATATTTTACTTTGAAACTTTTAAATATGAAAAAAAAAAAAAAAAACAGTTGAGATAAATCACAACAAGACATGAGCTGTAAATAAATTAATTGAGTTGGTTCAAACATAGCAGTTAAAACACGAGAGAACCAAAAGAAGCCAACTTACTGAAGCCAAGGAAGAAGAGAAGCTGCTGAAGAGCAAAGCGATGCAGACTGATGGACTGAGACTGCCGCACTGCTCTTATATATGACGGAAGAAGCAATAGAGCTGGTTCAGACAGGAAACACTTTTAGCTTATGTGTGCTTTCAGTGCTCCAACCGTCACTCATTATGTAATTTATATCTTTCCAAAAGTAATGTAATAACATAAAAGAAAATCAAGACTAAAGTAGGAGTTCCACCTGAGAAAGTTCAAAATTGAATTCATAATTCAGTAAAAAAAAAAAATCAGTTCATACGTAACTGCGAGTCTTTGCCTCGTGTGTTCGGAACATTTCCAGGTGCTTCATCATAATGACTGTCATGAAGGGGCAGCCAGGCAGCCTGTGGATGATAAATCCAGCCGCATCCCATCATCGCAGCCTGGTGGACCAGGTCAGGTACCATGAGTCCTAAATCAGGTTTATTTGATGAGTTCATTGGAGCTCTAAATCTGGACTGGACAGGTTTTCCATCTTCACTTCATCATTTATTTCAGGAATACAAGATCTTTAAATACAGCATTTGTTAAACCCAGCATCCAAAGGTGGTGCAACCTAAAACTGTGGAAAATAACAACACACCAGTCGGGTCAGACACTGGCCAGCTTCTGCTTAATTTTCCTCTCACAATGGCTGGGTGGGCGAGGGAACTGTCTTTTATAATTTTATGTGGGTAGCATGGTTGTGCAGAGGTTTGCTCTTTGCCTCCAGCAGGAAGGTCCCTTATTGGAGCCCCAGCTGGGTTCGTTGTATGTACAGTCTGCAGGAATGTCCTCCCACATTCCAGAAACTGCATGTGAGGTCAACCTGTGGTATCAGATAGATACAGCACTGACTGAATGTGTGGTTCGAATGGACAGTAAGACCAAACAAAGAACATGTGAGTATATAAAGGGTTAATGTTAGGAGTGTGGCCAAAGTCATCCAGAGTTAAATATCAGTGACTTGATGATGCAGCTAACTAACCACCATAAGTGTTAGCTAAACTTAGCATAGATACTGAGAGGATATCACATGACAGCCTTCACTCACAGCGCCACTGCGTCTGGCACTGTTGGAAATGCTTTTTCATCTTAATGTGGTCTAACATGTCTCCATACAACTGTTTGGTGGTTACATGACTGTGATCTGTTCTGTCTGCTTCATTCAGGGAGAAACAGAAAACATCTGGAAATTATAATATAATTTACAACTGTGACATGCATGTGTGTGTGTGTGTGTGTGAGAGAGTGTGAGAGGTCAGTGAGTGACCACATAGGAAACAGGAACACATTTCACATGTATTTGTGTGTATACACAATGCACATGTGTACACGAGGAAGGTACTGAACAAGAAAAGCTCATGTGTCACATTCAGAGGCCCAAACAGAGCTCGATCACAGAGAAGTCCAAAGAAAAGGTAGCTTAAGCTGGAACACAAGAATTCAGTGGTGTGTTCTGACCCCTGTGTGAACTCTAAACCTCTATGTGAACTCTGACCCCTGTGGGAACTCTGACCCCTGTGTGAACACAAAGGGTTCTTTCACTTGGCGAGTAGTTCTGAGCTAGATGATGGGAGTATTTATCTGCTGTTATAAACTGCCTGAGTCTAACCCGTCTGTTCAACAAGAGTTTCCAACGTTCCTGGGCCTGGAGCAAATTTTCCCGTGATAACCCAACCAGTTTGTGCAGCTTTGCTCCAGGTCCATCATGCATTAAATTTTATGTTTACACTTTCCTCTGAGGTTTCTTCAAGTAGAACAACCTCCCATGGTTTTATGTCAAACAGCAGCTCAAAGGGAGAAAAACCCAGAAAGGCCTGGGCTTCCCTTTCTGCACTGCAAACAACAAACTAACCAGTAAACGCAATTGCACTCATTCTTGTGAATGAACTTACGAATCATGGGCTTTAAGGTCCTTTCAGGTTCTCCACCAGCCTGGTGGTTTGAGGGTAATAGAACTTTGAAGTAGTGGATTTCACTCTCTATTGGCTCTGATTAGTTCTTCTCACTCTGGACCTTCTGCTCAGTTTAGCTATGCTTCACCTACTGCTCAAAGCAGCAGCAAACTGCCCTTGTTCTCCATGCATTCGGTGACATGTTCCCCCTCTGCTCTGGCTCAAAATCCCATCCTCGGTCTGGCAGTAATTACTCATCTTTTATCTAACTACAGTTTTAAGAAAAGTCAGTAAATATGAGACGGTGGAGTTTGAATTTAGGGGGTAGAGAATCAAGAACGAATTAAGCTAGCCAAGAACCAAGAGTGATGTTAAAGCTGAGTGTATGCAGACCCCAGCCGAGAAGCCAGAGCCTGACAGATAAGTAAGGCAGTGATGAGCAGTCAGGGTTAGGGTGTGTGTGCTGCTGATGGTGGGGTGGAAGGATTTTGAGGAAATTAAGAGAAATAAAGCTGCAGAAGCATTTTTCTTTTCCACCAAGATGGGCGCCCTCATTCTTTTTCTGAATTTTGCTGATAGTACACGGTTTAATTTGGGAAATCACTTTTAATATAAATGACAATTCTGACATTACTGGACATATTTAATTAAATATGATGGTATCCCTAAATTTATTTTTTTTTAAAAATACTCTTTAAAGTCGACACAGTGTCTCAAATTGCTGCAAGATTGCTGACAAATTAAAGGACAATTCTGCTCAATCTGAAAGCTTCTAGAGGAAAGTCACAGCAGACATGAAATTCTCAATGGATTCCACTTTCTGTACACCCACACAATATGTGTGCAGAGTTTCATCTAAACCCACTGAATAATGCTAGAGAGATAATATAATGACATTTCTGGTCAAATTCAACATGCTCAATCAAATATAGCGTTCCAAAAGTAAATGTATACAGAAACCATCCTTGATGATGAAATTCACAGCTGATTACATCTCTGGGTTACCTACTCTACTCTGCACTGTGTGCCAACTTTCATCAAGAAATGCTGCAATATTTCAGAGATTAAAGAACCGTTCTTCTCACATTTAACAAGGCTAACTTAATAATAATACCCCCCCCCCCCCCCCCCCCCCCCAAATTAACAAAAAATAAAATAAAATAAATCAATATTGGCCACTCACACTAAGTGTTTCAGCTCCAACCATTGCAACATTTTGCACTTTTGAATTTTATTGGATAGTGAAGTGAAGACGGACAGGAAAGTGGGGAGAGAGGGAAAATGGGCTCCAGCTCAGACTCGAACCCGGGCCACTGCTTTCCAACATAACTCGAGTATATATATATAACATGAAAAATATCAAGATATATTCTTATCTTTAAATGATCATTTAAAAACTGCATGCTGTATTTGAACAAATTACGTTTTTGTATATGTTATGATTGTGTTGTTAAAATTGCTATTTTAAATGGGAGAAAGAAGAGGATTATACACAATTTGAATATAACATATATAATTTATCTTGCTTTGGTAAGGGAATCATTGTATCATTGAATCATTTATTTAACAGTAAAACTAACCTGCTTCAAACACCAACCAAACTCAAAGGTCAGAACTTTATTTGCATCCACTAACTATAAAACATAATCGGTAATTTCAGTGGAAAAACAACTTACATCTTTCACAGTGTCTAGAGGAAGATACAAAAGCATTCAGAGACTTAAGTTGTTGGTGAGCAATTCAGGTCAGGTCAATACCAGGGCAGGTAGGTGGAAATATAATGTATGGAATCCTAATCATAAGCTTAAACAGTATTTGAGTGTATCTGTATTGCATTTGTTAACAGCATTAAGAAAAAAAAAAGAGTGACAGTAATCGGCACATGTTCAGCATCTTTACTAACAAAGGCCACAAACCAAACCCTGCGCTGAAGGAGATTTAGGGTGGGTGAATGATCTGAACCAGTTCTTCAACAGGTTTGACCAGACACTCACCAGTTCCCCCGGCCATATCATCTCTGCTGCAAACTACCTATCTTTGACCAGTGCCTGCTTTTCTTCCCTTGACTTCACACCTCTCAGCCCTCTCAGCCCTCAGCCATCACCCACATCCCTCTACTTCAGAAGAAGTAGAGGGATGTGGGTGATTAGGCCCCCAAAAGTTGATTCTGTTCATCTGGACGTTTTCAGTGGAAGAAAGGTTTCGTCACTCATCCAGGTAACTTCTTCAGTCTCAGCTGACTGCAGGATTCCCCAATCTTAGACCCCCTCCTCGATTCAGAGATAGTCTTTGCCTTTTCACGTAAATGGCCTCCTTGGTTTCCCCGATGTATAAATCCTGGCAATCCTCCTGCACTTAACAGCGTACACTATGTTACTCTGTTTGTGTCAGGGGACCAGATCCTTGGGGTGGACCAGTTTTTGGTGCAGCGTGTTTTGGGGTTTAAAAGCCACAGAGACCCGGTGTTTAGAAAAAATGCGTCTAAACACCGCATTTGAAATTTCCCCTTGTGGGACTAATAAAGGTATATCAGCTGCTCCCATTCTCCTGACACATACTCAATGTATTATTGTAGGGTCTACCTTACAATATAAAGTGCCTTGAGGCGACTGTTGTTGTGATTTGGTGCTGTATAAATAAAACTGAATTGACTTGAATTGAAGTGAACATACGGCATCACTACAGGTTTTCACTTAGTCAGCGGTTGTCCTTCTCTCCTGGATCGGCTGGAGCTTTCTTTAGGAGCCTTTCCAGCTTTGACAAAAGTCCAGCTGGGATAACCACATTTACTCAGGGCCTTCTTGATGTTCTTCTGCCTCCCTGGCCGCTGTGTCAGTGGGGATGGTGTTCGCTCTGTGTTGTAGCGTCCTGATGACACCCAGTTTGTGCTCCAGTGGATGATGAGAGTCAAACCTTAGATACTGATCCGTATGCGTAGGTTTATGGTACACATCAGCTTTTAGATGTTCCCCATTACTGATGGAAATCTCACAGTCTAAGAAGAGTTGGATTTCTCGAGACCGGTCTTGGTCGATGCTGAGAGTGGTCCTGTTGCTGAGGTTGAGGTCATCCTATAATCTCTTACGAACTACCTCCAACACTTCAGTTACTGGGATGCAAGTAAAGAGAGATGTAACGTCATACGAAATCCAACGTGTTCTGGATGTGGTGTTCACAGCTGCCTACCAGCGGGCTGAGAATTGAAGCCAGAAACTTAGAGATGTTATAGGTGACCGAGTTGATCATTGTAACAAGGTGTCCTTTTGCGGCTGGATTTATAGTGAGGAAGACGAGGGAACAGTACGGTGGAAGCAAAAGGCATTTATTTGCCCATATAGTTCTAAAGCCATGACAGTTACTGGCATGTCAAGCCTTCTCACAGCACAAATAATCACCCTCATCTAATGACAACTGGCAGCACTAAATACTCTCAGTTGTTAAGGACTAAACCATTATTTTACTGTCAGGTCAGTTTTCAAATTCTAACCTTCCACCACATTCTACAGTCTAGCATTTCATTAAATAAATATATAGATATATTTTTACAATTTTCATATGAATAAATATTTGACACGTTACCCTTACACCTTAACAATTATTATAAAAACACCAAAAACCCAGGCCCAGAGACTCCCTACACTCCCTTAACCCATGGACTTTCCCGGATCCTTTAAATGGGGTCTGGACCCCTGGGGAAACATTTGCCCAAACACCCTGGAGAGGACAAAGAAAAGACAGGTGAGCAATCACATCTCAACAGTCACTTCTTTGCACCACCTTCACCTCTACACTTTGCACAAACATTTGCCCAAGTTTTCCTTAATGGTAAACCTTAGTGATAGCCAAACGAAGCTTTCTGAAGCATTGAAGCTTGTGTTAAGAAAGGGTTCATTACTCAAAGCTTTTCAACACCGTCATCTCTGGTGACATCTGGTGGCCAAAAATATATTAAGAGCAGCTTGAAACTACAAATGAAAGTGAACTGCTTCGTTATGACTGCCCACTCCACCGAGTGGAGTTCACAATTCTGTCTGATACTGGGCCACCCGTGTGTTGCTTTGAACATGTAGGACAGCAGGACAGGTATGTTTATAAATAATATTATATTAGGCCAATGTTCTTGTGCATATTTGTGACCTGGGGATAGAATTGATTGTGAACTTGTAAATTAAAAACATTATGCATTTAAGGTTATCCTGTTTGGTTTTTATTTAAGAAGATAATTTGTTCCACTGTGTGATGGCCGAGTGTTTTCTTGGAGATAATTTTTCCTGCCTCAGAGAAAATCCTCTCACATGGAACAGAAGAGGCTGGAGTGCACAGAAACTGGTAGAGATGCAGGTGTACGGTCTTCCTTGGTCCCACAGACTCTCAGCTAAATTGCTGCACATTTTGTAGAATAACATTTTAAGATTATTTTAAAAATACAATTATTTAATGATATGTTTATTATGAAAAGCAGATGTTTTGTTAAGACATTTTAAGTTTTTCACATTTTCAGATAAAATAAACAAAACCAAAACAAAAGCAAACAACAAGAAAAGTAAGCTGGTAAACCCTCCCCATTGACCAAAATCAACTGTAAATACTCCCACATGACAGAACCTCCTCTCTTCCTCGTTGGCTCTATCTCTCAGTAGAATGATCAGTGGGTCGCTATCTCTCACCATCAAAACACTCCACAAATCCCGCCAATGATTCACTTCCTTATAAACCGTTGAGTCAGGTACCGAATCAGTTCACCATCTGTCCCAGTGGATACTGGACATTGGCGCTGGCCACCAACAGCATGTGTGTCTCTGACAGACTGGTATCGGGGCCTCGCAAGGAACTCCTCTGTTTCTGTTCGCCCCCTACACTGCAGACTCCATCATCTACCTGGGCTGCCATCTACAAAAGTTCTCTGATGACTCTGCCATAGTTGGCCTCATCATAGGTGAAGAGGACCTGTACAGACAGTGGATTCAGGACTGGTGCTAGTGGAACCATCTCCTGATCAATGCTGGAAAAACCAAGGAGCTGGTGGTGGATTTCCACATGTGCAGACTCACCACACCGACACCAGTGAACTGAAAATAACATCACTCTTGGACAATGTCTCCTACCCCATGCATGCAGCTGTTGCAGAACGAGAGAGCTCCTTCAGTGACAGATACTGGATGCACAAAGGAGCATCATCGCAGGTCCTTCCAGCAGCTGCCAGACTTTATAACTATCACGGCTCCCAACAAACACAATAAGTTGTTTACATTGTTGTTTACAAAATAAAAAAAATATTCTACTCAGTTGCACATTTCTTTGAATCTGAGTATGCTATTTTTAATAAATGTACAATATTTTTTCTTATGTTGTAAATTGCCCTTACTCACTGTACAGTTTCTTATTTTTATATTCTTTACTTTTGTGTGAATCTGCATGCTGGAAGACTTGAATATTCCCAGTGAGGGACAATATCTGATATTTCTGTTTCACAATATGAAAACCAACACAACAGATTGTTGATTGGAAGGAACGTTAGGAATGTTAATTGTTCCAGCTAGAGAGATACTCTGGACTTTTGACCTACTTCAAACCTTCAACCTTCTCTAGGTGGAGATCAACAGGATGAGCAGTACAAGCTGTAAAATGTATCAAAATACAGTTCAAAGTCCAAAATCTATGCCTTCCTTCATATGGTGGAGCAGGTCATCTACTTATTGGAAGGTTGGTGGTTTGATCCCTGACTGCTGCCAGATATCCTTGGGCAAGATACTAAGTTGCTCTCTGATGCGTCTATGAATGTTTGCGAATGTTAGACAGAACGCACTTATGTTGAAAAAACAGATAACAGTGTTTCTCCTTAGGGCGACAGAGATTGATCCAGGAGGTCTGGGCCATCCACAGCCCCCAGGAGTACACAAAACCTAAGGCCACACATCTCGGCATCCACGCCAGCATCCAGCCATGTGTCCCAGAACAAACAAGTGCCCACATCCCGGAAGAGGAAGAGGTAGGGAAGAGAACTCAGTTCAGTTTTATTTATAAGGCGCCAAATCACAATAAAAGTTGCCTCAATGCGCTTTATGTTTTAAGGTAAATTCCATATGATAATATAAAGAAAACAAAGAAAAAAAACAACAGATTTGAAGCCTATGAGCGAGCGCTTTGGCTACTGTGGGAAGGAAAACCTCCTTTTCAGCAGAAAGAAACCTTCAGCTGGACCAAGCTCAGAGAGGGGCGGCCATCTGCCATGACCAGTTGTGGGCAAGGGGAAGAGGTAGGTAATGGAATTGATCAGTGGGGACCAGAGAGAAGTAAATTCATCCAAATGGTTTGTTGAGGAGTCAGAGATTTTCTCCAAACTAATGTGATCTAGAAGAACATTTCTATATTGAGTAATACACAAGCTATTTTTTGATTTCCAATTCATGAAGATCTGTTTCTTAGCGAGGCACATGGCAGTAAGCACTATATGTGATGCATTTGTCTCCATACCTTATTTATTTATGTCACCTATGATGCACAGCTTGGGTGAGGTTGGGATGCAGCAACTAAACTATACAAATATCCTCTGCCGAATCAAATCCTTAGAAAAAGCCTATGTGTCCCGCCAAGATCAAGAAATATTGAACAAAATACGCAAAACAAAACTAGAATTAAATGAAATTATTAATAAAAAATGACTCAATTCTTAGTACAAAGACAGGAGGCCCTGACAAGTATGCCCAACAATAAGGCTCCAGGTCCAGACGGCTTTCCAGCAGAATTTTACAAAGAATTCTGAATGACTCTGGCACCAGTTTTTCACAGAATGTTGCAGGAAATCAAGGAAAATGGTAGACTACCACCAAATATGAATTCTGCAAATATTAGTCTCTTACTAAAACCAGTCAAAGACCCTGGGTTTCCCTCAAGCTATCGTCCAATATCCCTTATAAATGTAGTGTCACGACCTGCAGAATCTCCCCACTCCTAGCTCTCCTTTTCTTCTCTCTCCCCTCCTCTCTCCCTCTATCTCCCCCTCTCTCCCTCTCTCCCCTGTTTTGCCGGGGTGGAACTCATGGTGGGTTCACGTCCTCAGTCCATGCCTTCCTGGATTGGGATCAGCTGGTACTTTAGAGGGAGGAGGTCAGCTGTTCAACGTTGGATTGTTGTGAAGACTCTAATTCCCCGGACCCGTCCCCGTGTTTCCCCGTGTGGAGTGTGGAAGGAGTGACTGGTCGCTAGCGGAGAGAGAGAGGTTGAACTGAGCGCGTGTGTGATTCCCCCGTTTTCCCTGGAGCCCTGGAATCCTGCCCCTCACGTCTTGTATATAGCACTATCCCCGCACTGTCTGTAAATACACTTGGTGAAGATCTGTAAATAAAATCGTCTCTGTTAAAACGCTACTCAGGAGTCCTGCGAGTGGATCCTCTAAGCAACCCATGACATGTAGACCTTAAAATAATCTGCAAAGGTCTCTCAAAGAGATTAGAGAAAATAACCCCCCTTTTAATTCATCCTGACCAAACTGGTTTCATAAAAGGTAGGCACTCATCAACAAATACACGTAGATTACTTAATTTGATAGACTACTCATACAGTAAAAACATGGAAACCATAATATTATCTCTAGATGCAGAAAAAGTGTTTGACGGAGTTAACTGGAAATTTTTATTTGCAACTTTACACAAATTTGGTTTTGGAACCTCTTTCATTAACTGGTTAAAAAATATTATACAATTCCCCAACAGCTTGTGTCAAAACAAATGACCAAATATCCCCCAGCTTCTGTCTCTTGAGGGGCACCAGGCAGGGATGCCCACTCTCCCCTTCACAGCAGCAATTAGGCAGAATACAGTAATTAAGGGCATAAAATGCAAGAATGTAGAACATAAAATCAGCCTTTATGCGGATGATGTGTTACTTTTTTACTATTTTTTTTTTTAAATTCACAAACCAATCTCTCTGGGGTAATTGCATTGATAAACTCTTTTGCAAGAATATCAGATTACTCAATTAACTGGTCAAAATCTACAGTCCTTCCGATTAATTGCTCCTTCCATAATTCTTCACCTACCCGACTGCAATCTGGAAATATTAAATATTTATGTATCAATATCTCTCCTAAGCTTGCAGATTTAACTAAATTAAACCATATCCCACTTTTAAAGAAAGTAGGCGGCGATCTGGCTAGATGGAAATCTCTATCCATATCACTCATGGGAAGGGTTGCCGCTATAAAAATGATGGTCTTACCAAAGATAAACTATTTATTTTCAATGATCCCAAGTAAGCCATCACAAGATTGGTTCAGATCTCTAGACTCGTATATTTCTAAATTCCTTTGGAAAGATAAACCCCCACGTATCAGCTTAAAAACATTACAAAGGACCAAGGATAAAGGAGGATTAGATCTGCCTAACTTTAATCACTACTTTTTAGCCAATAGGCTTCAGTTCATCTCTAGATGGTTGAAACACACCTTCTTAGATGAACCCTGGATAGATGTTGAACAGGCACTATGTAATAATCTAGAAATTTCAGATCTACCATTTATCAGCTCAAACATTCAACGACATGAATGCTTTAAAAGCATCAGCATCAGCTCTTCTCTGACAGCATGGTGTGAGTTTCTAAAAATAACAGAGTCTTCATTAATCCCATGCAAACGTACACCTATCTGGAACAATCCGGACATATTACAAAACAATAAAATGATCAACTTGCCAGATTGGAGTTATAAAGGAATTAAATACTTGGAACATATATTGGAAGGAACAGACTTTATTTCATTTGACAGACTAGTTACACAATATGGGATCAACAAGAAAAGATTTTTAGAATAACAAAAAATTAAATCCATAGTAAAAGAGAAATTTAAGCCCAGTCAAGTTGAATTACAAACACCACCAAGTGTGGTACAATTCTTTACTCTAAAACCCCCCAAATTATTGTCTAAAATATACAGAACACTTTCTAAAACAGATGAATCAATATCCCTTCCTATTGCAAAATGGGAAGTGGATTTATGGATCAGCTTAGACCAAAACTTTTGGTCTCAGATATGCTTACAAACCTTTCAATGGATCAGAAATCCCAGTTTGCGATTAATACAAACTATTACATAGAGTGCACTATACAGGTAATAGGATGTTCCATATGGGCTGTTTTCTAACAACTGCTCACACTGTCAAGCAAATACATCGGACAGTTACATTCACACTCTTTGGTTCTGTCCACCAGTTCAGAAGTTTTGGGGCGAGATATGAGAAGACTTATCAAAGTGTCTGAAATGTAACATTCCAGCCTCCCCTTTAGTGTGTTTGCTGGGCAACTTGGATGAGGTCACTACAGAAATAAACACAGCCCACATTGTTTTTACGGCCCTATGCATTGCCAAGAAAATGGTCCTCATTAACTGGAAAAATAAAAATAATCTTAATTCTAACCAATATAAAAACCACCTAATAGATCACATTAGTCTTGATACAGCCTCTGCCATCACATTTGATCAATCCCTCTGGGCTCCTTTGATCGGCTTCATCAGCTACAGCTTAGGCTGTTACATCTTTGCAGGAGGTCTCCTCTCTCCAGGAGTTCACTCTGCAGGTGGGGGAGAGATATAGGAGAGGTGGAGAATGAACTCAACCTGGGTGTCTATTGTCTTGTGTAGTCTGGGAGATGATTTGATGATGGGGTGGGTGCAGTTTTCTCTGTGGTGGGGTCGGGTGGGGCTGCCCAGGGTTGTGAGGGGCTGGGAGGCACTCCCCCTCTGTCCCCTTCTGGCCACCTGTGCCTCAATTTTATTCCACAACCTAGACATTACTCACACTCTCATAACACATACATATAGGGCCTTGGGGGTGGGCACGTTATACAGCGTCCAGAGGATGGTCTGTGTATTCAAACCCACCTCCCGGCGCCAGTGCCAACCCTCAATTTTAAAGGCATACTGAGGCATACTGAGGGTTTTTGGGAGGAGCCGTGCTGCTCTCTGGCAGGAAGCACCATGCCCTCCTGTTTTTTAAACGCACTTTAGAACAGCACGCAGCAACACTACATATGAGCGGGCGGAGGGAGGTTTGGGGTCTTCACTCACCCCTGTTCTCTGTTAACCGTCGGGGCTGGGAGGAGGTGTTGGCTGTCCGATTGGAGTCTGGGATGCGGGGCCTCCCTGCTACTGCAGATACGGGGGCGGTCTGCTTGCCTCCACCCCATGGAAAAGGGTTACATCTCCTGTGCAAACCGCAGGGGCGACGGTACCTGGACCTGGGGTTTGCCCCGTTAGGGGTGACGGTACCTGGACTTGGGGTATAGAGTATGTTTGGGGTGTGTGATTGTGTGTACAGTGTCTATTTGTGTCTGTCTTTACCTTGGGTGAGTGCTGAGTATTTGTTTATCTGCATATGGGGGTGGGAATGCACGTTTGTGTCTGTGTGTGCCTGTTCATCTGTGTCTATATGTCAGGTTGGGTCTTAGACTCCACCTCTCTGGGAACATCTCAGGCTCTCCGAGGTATGGAGGCCTATCTCCCCTCACCACTCTCCATGCTGGTGGCTGATGCCCTCAGACGCTGGTGGTTCTTGGTGTCTGGGGCTGGGCACTCATGTATGTACCGGCTCACTCCTGGTGGCTGCTTGGCGGAGCCTGGCGCCTGTGACCCAGCTGGGCCCCTACTGGCGGAAGGGCGCCCCCTGGAAGGGGGAATTTTTTTGTTCTTCCCCCCTTTCTCACTATCTCTTCTCCCCTCTGTTTTTCCTTCTCTCCCTCTTTCTTTCATTCTTTCTTTCTTCCTGTCCTACCCGCCAGTCTATCCCGTCTGTAACAACCAAAAATAAAATAAAATAAATACATAATTATAATAAAGGTCAATCAAATGGACCAATATGGCAAGGCCATGATGATCCACTTGGTAAAGTTAATCCGCTTGGCATCTTTCTTGGCCTTCAGACAACAATTCTGATGGCTAAAGATCCGAACGGGACAGGCAAAAAAAAAAAAAAAAAAAAAATCCTCTGCCAAAACCTCTGGACAGGCACACAAGACCACATAGCATGCATGTAGTGCTCAACAAAATTGCCTGTATAGTGGATGCATACATTTGAGTCTGCAAGACCCATTTAGAGCCTCCTCTTTCCTGTATAGTGTATATTCTGTGGAGACAGGCAGAGAGTGAAATAGGAGTAAAACAACCAAAAATGATGTGGAGTAAAGTGTCGACAGCTGACTGTCGCCAAATGAAACCTACTTACACAACAAGTACAGACATAAGGTATCAATTCATGACAGTCATGTAAGACTGTTCAAACTTAACTCTTCATTTGTTGTTTACTACATATCCTTGTAGCAGCAGCTAAGAGGAGAAACTTGATAGCAATGGCAAATCACAGTCTGTTCACTCGGCTCAAAATCATCCCGTTTTACACGTCACTGCTTTATTTTGGGAGAGTTTGGAGATGCGGTCGGATTAAAACTTGCCCTTCCTCTTCTTCTGGGCCTTTCTTTTTGAGTTGGAGTCGACGATTAGCTGAGATTGACGCTTCAGTGCCTCACGAGAGATGATGTGAGCCCCGTCCTTGTCACTCTTGTCCTCTGGAACACAATTAAGTAATCAGCAATTTCAATGTAATTTAGTCTGTAGTCGTAGCTGGTAGTGTGTAGAAGAACACCAAGTTACCATCACTGTAGGGATCTTGTGCTTGATCCTCAGGTGGTTTGACTTGGGTGCTGTGTTCGGGCAGTTTCCCCTCAATCCTGACGTAGAACTCATAGCAGAAACAGGAAGGGTTAGGCTTAGTGTTAATCAGTGTCATTGGCAGACTGTGTTTGTATGCTCTGTGTTATATTCTCAAACAGAGAAGGTGTTGCTGAGTGTTAATGATCATCTACACACACGTTTTACTGCCTTTCTCTTAATGGGGAGCCCATGGACAAAGTTAAACAAAAACCTTGACTGACTTTGCAAATGTCAAACATGTTGTTTCAGACTCAGAGGATCCATTTCAAGTTTTGAGTTTGTAAGCTTTTGTCTTACCTCCTTTTCTTCCATCTCCTTCATTATAGCAGCCACATCCTTCCCCTCAAGCTCTTTCTGCAGGGACTCCAATTTCTGCTCACACTGGGCCACCAGCTCCAGCACCACAAAGTCCTCTGAGTCTGGATGCATGTTGGGAACTGTGTGCTCATCCTGGGAGATGATGAGTGAAAAAAGGAACAAAAGCACATGAAGACTGTGGAGCTCCAGCAGGGCTGCTCTCTCTCTGGGGGGCATTTCCGTTGAAGGTAACACTTAAAAAACGTACCCTGAGACGGAGGTTTACTTCGATTACACACACATTGTATAGGGAGCAGGTAATGATAATACAAACTGATTTGTAAATAAGGGGACATGAATGAGCTTAGTATTTAATAATATACTACGGTATACTTCGAACTAACTCGGCAGCTCACTCTCCTGACAACACATCCTTTAAAGATATTTGGGGTCAACATGAAAGACAGGCTAATGATATATAGGGATATCACATGTGAAAGGTAAAAGTGAGGTCACAGGTCAAATGCAAACTATAATTTGATATCCCTATATATCATTGTTGTCAATACAATCAGTGGCCATAGCATTAGTATCACTTTATCTATTGACCTTGAAGGAGAGGTCAGATGTGACATTTTTACCTTCTCTATATGTTGACAACACACAGCACGCCTGTAAGAATCAGTTTCTATGTTCTAAGGCTTTTGTTAAAATCAATGTTCCCAGTAAATGGAGAAGTTGACGTTGAAGACCTTGTGGTAACATCAGGAATCCTAATAGACTGGTTGTTTGTACCAGTGAGATGTGCTGAAGATTGTCTGCCAGGTGCTCAACTCCGTGCCGGACGGCACCGAGGGTTTTCACAAGCCAATCCAGTCGCTCTTCGGCTTCATCGCACCTCTGCTGCTCAGCCTGCAGCTGCTGCTCACGCTCCTGCAGCGTCTGCTGGTGGCTAAAAAAAGCACACAGAAAGAGCAGAGGCTTCAGAATAAGCATTAGACACTCGCGTGATCCTCTGAGTCCCATTCACACCAACAGAGAGTCCATGTGATTCACAAACACTGTGACAGCTGCTGCATGACAGAGTTAAATATGTGTCTGACCTGGAGAGTTTAGCCTCCCCAGAATATTTCATCTCTTCAAACTGTTGCTCCAGAAGCTCCTTCTGCTCCTTCAGCTGCAGCAGGACCTCCTCGTTCTCCTCCCGCTGCCTCTCCAGATGTCGACGTGTCTCCTTCTGAGAAGTAAAGTGCTCCTCTAACTCCTACAAACACAAAATGCATGAAAGGAAAACGCATATCAGGAAGCACGCTGTGTGTAGCAGAACGGGCGGAAACCTTTGCACCTCTATATCGGTGATCCCTGTGGCCTCTTTGATGCGTCTGAAGGCCTCCTCAGCAGTTGAAATGTCTTTCTCCTCTTCAGCCAGCGTCCTGGTGGTGCTGTGCTGGACCTCACTGCTTAGTTCATCCAGCTGCACAGCTGCTCGCTGGACCTGCACGATGCAACAGCAACCACTGCACATGTCAGTGACCTGGTTTCACTTTACAGAATCATAATATTGTGTTTGAAGAAACAGACTGCGGTTAATGGGCTGTAGGTCACAGGATGCGCAGGGCTGAGCATGATTATGTGTGCCCAGTGGTCTCAGCTCACACCTTTATTTATTTATTTATTTTTTTAAGCAACACCATCGCTCTGGATTGAAGGTAGGTGTGGGCGTGTTTATTATAACAACAACAGTTTCTTTCTTTTTTCGCCTGTCCCGTTCAGCACTGTCCATCCATCCATTTTCTTCAACTTATCCGGGGCCGGGTCGCGGGGGCAGCAGCCCAAGCAGAGAGGCCCAGACCTCCCTCTCACCAGCCACCTCCTCCAGCTTATCCGGGGGAACACCAAAGCGTTCCCAGGCCAGCCGAGAGATATAATCTCTCCAGTATGTCCTGGGTCTGCCCTGGGGCCTCCTCCCCGTGGGACATGCCTGGAAAAGCTCGCCCAGGAGGCGCCCAGGAGGCATCCTTGTCAGATGCCCGAACCACCTCAAATGGCTCCTTTCGATGTGGAGGAGCAGCGGCTCTACTCTGAGCCCCTCCCGGATGGCCAAACTTCTCACCCTATCTCTAAGGGAGAGGCCAGCCACCCTTCGGAGGAAGCCTATTTTGCCGCTTGTATCCGCAGTCTCATTCTTTTGGTCACTACCCACAGCTCGTGGCCATAGGTGAGGGTAGGGACGCAGATTGACCGGTAAATTGATCGCTTCGCTTTTACCATCAGCTCTCTCTTCACCATGACGGACCGTTGCAGTGTCCGCATCACTGCGGCCGCTGCACCAATCCGTCTGTCGATCTCCTGCTCCCTTCTCCTGTCACTCGCGAACAAGACCCGGAGATACTTAAACTCCTCCACTTGGGGCAGGAACTCGTCCCTGACCCAGAGCAGGCACTCCACTTTTTTCCGTTCAGCACTGCCCGACACATTTATTTTCCCAAGTGGATCATTACGGCTTTGCCATGCTGGTCCACTTGATTGATCTTTGTTATTTGTTTATTTTTATTACTTTTTTTACTCTTAAGTTATTACAATCGGTACAGACATGACTGGGGGACAGGAAAGGCAAAGATGTGGACAAGAGAAGTCTATGTCTTTGCCCTCACATCACATCTTTCTACTGTTGGAGAGACTGATAATGTCATGGACCGGCTGTGTGGCAGGCAGGGAGTGGACCCAAACGCAAGCTCGCGGAGACAGGAATGAACTCAAAACGCAGCTTTATTGCTGGACAGGAAGACCATACAAACTAAACTGGAAACTAAACATATTGCACGGGGAAACACACGGCCATGTATGAGGGAGAACGCGACACAGAACTGAGGGAGACGCAGACCTAAATACACAGAGGGTTAACGAGGGGAGTGGGAGCACACGAGGAACACAGGTGACACTGATAATCATAACGAGACAGGGCAGGAGTGAACACAACGTGACGCATACTGACGAGGGACTGTCAAAGAAAACAGGAAGTGCACAGAGGTTCAGACAGGCGGAGAGAGAGAGGACCGACATAACGGGCTGGGGAAAAACACTGAATGAAACACAAGGAGGGGAAACGAGGGCTCAGATACACAGAGGGGCACACAGGGGGTAATCAAATAAGAAACATCTTAACAGAACCTAGAAACCAAGGCATAAATAAAGAACAAATCCCAAAACACACGAAAAACTAAGAATGCTGGGCCAACATGGCCCAGGACCATGACACCACCCCCCCCTCAAGGGCTGGCTCCTGACAGCCGAAACCCGAGAACCAAAAACAAGAAAAACCAAAACAACCCACCCAGGGCGGGAGGCGGGGGACCAGGACGGAGGGACCGAAACCAAATGAAACACAAAGAGCATGATACAAAACCAGGGTCATAGGAACACAAAAAATAGTCCAAGACAGGGAAGCAATGTCCACATAGAACAGAGTGTCGACCCGGGGGCGACAGCACCAAAGTTCACAGTACGGCTGTTCCGGAGGCCGCCCACGCGAAAAGCGGCAGTGGCAGCAGAGCGGGTCCGGAGGCCGGCCGCGTGGAAGACGGCGGCGACGTGGACACGGGTCCGGAGGCCGGCCGCGTGGAAGACGGCGGCGACGTGGACACGGGTCCGGAGGCCGGCCGCGTGGAAGACGGCGGCGACGTGGACACGGGTCCGGAGGCCGGCCGCGTGGAAGACGGCGGCGACGTGGACACAGTTCCGGGGGCCGGCCGTGCGGAGGGCAACGTTGCGGGAACAGTTCAGGGGGCCGGCCTCGACGGCGGTGACATCTGGCTGGTGGCCCGGAAAGGGACCGGCGATTCCCAGGTGCAGAAGCTGGAGCCGATGCAGAGGCCGGACCAGGCGCGGGCGAAGCTGGAGCCGATGCAGAGGCCGGGCCAGGCGCGGGCGAAGCTGGAGCCGATGCAGAGGCCGGGCCAGGCGCGGGCGAAGCTGGAGCCGATGCAGAGGCCGGGCCAGGCGCGGGCGAAGCTGGAGCCGATGCAGAGGCCGGGCCAGGCGCGGGCGAAGCTGGAGCCGATGCAGAGGCTGGGCCAGGCGCAGGCGAAGCTGGAGCCGATGCAGGGGCCGGGCCAGGCGCGGGCGAAGCTGGAGCCGATGCAGGGGCCGGGCCAGGCGCGGGTGAAGCAGATGTGGAGGCCAGGCCAGGCGGAGCAGAAGCTGACTTGGACCCTCCAGCGGAGACGAGGAGGTGCTGGCCGGGCTGACCAGAGCCGCCAGCGGAGACGAGGAGGTGCTGGCCGGGCTGACCTGAGCCGCCAGCGGAGACGAGGAGGTGCTGGCCGGGCTGACCTGAGCCGCCAGCGGAGACGAGGAGCGGCTGGAAAGGTTCTCCTGAACCCCCAGCGGAGACGAGGAGGTGCTGGCCGGGCTGACCAGAGCCGCCAGCGGAGACGAGGAGCGGCTGGAGAGGTTCTCCTGAACCCCCAGCGGAGACGAGGAGGTGCTGGCCGGGCTGACCAGAGCCGCCAGCGGAGACGAGGAGCGGCTGGAGAGGTTCTCCTGAACCCCCAGCGGAGACAAGGAAGTGCTGGCCGGGCTGACCTGAGCCGCCAGCGGAGACGAGGAGCGGCTGGAGAGGTTCTCCTGAACCCCCAGCGGAGACGAGGAAGTGCTGGCCGGGCTGACCTGAGCCGCCAGCGGAGACGAGGAGCGGCTGGAGAGGTTCTCCTGAACCCCCAGCGGAGACGAGGAGGTGCTGGCCGGGCTGACCAGAGCCGCCAGCGGAGACGAGGAAGTGCTGGAGGGGTCCTCCTGAACCCCCAGCGAGAACAGAAACAGAGCCAGCGGGTACGCAGACTTCTGCCTGAGGGGACGCTAACTGTAGCTGCACAGGGCACGCAGTCGGCTTGGGATGCAACGACTGGGGCTGTGCAGTGCAAACAGTTTGTCCAAACTTTGTCAGCATTTCGCTGTCCTCAACTGACTGAGTGAGCACACAAGAGCTTCCAGCCGAGGATGGCAGTGACTGAACAGGTTGCTGAGCTACAAACTGGGCTGGTAATGACTGAGCTGATAACTGAACAGGCAGTGGAGCAAGAAACTGAGGTGGTAACAAAACGGATGACTGAGCAGACAATGGAGCTGATAACTGTGCTGGTGACAAAACAGGAAACTGTACTAATAACTGAGCTAATGACTGCGCTATGGACAAAAGTGCAAGTTGTAGTGGTGGTGGAACAGCAGGCAGTTGAACTTGTGACTGAGCAGGTGTCTGACTCTTGGCTGCTCTCCTCCGGGGAACAGGAACGGGTACTAGGCCTGGCCGAACACCAGTCATCCCCACCCGAGGAACAGAGACGGGTGCAGGGATGAGCTGGGCTCTGGCTGCCTTTACCCTGGGGGCCGGTGTAGGTGCAGGAGACAGCTGGGCCTCTGCTGCTCCCACCCGAGGAACTGAGACGGGTGCAGGAGTCGGCAGGGTCACAGCTGACCTCACCCGGGGAACCGGAACAGGTGCAGGCAACGGCTGGGTGTCCATCAACCCCACCCGAGAAGCAGGTACGGGTGCCGGGATGAACGGCGCCTCTGCCAGGCTGGGGACAGAAGCAGGGACCAGCTGGACCTCAGCCACCCTCACCCGAGGAACTGATACGGGTGCAAGGGAAAGCTGGGCCCGCGCTGCCCTGGGTACAGGAACTGGAGGTGGAGAGCGAAGCACAGGAACAGTTACAGTCACTGGGTAAACGAGGTTGCTGGTGCTGAACACAGTACTAGCACTCAGCGACTTATGGTGGGCTGGCTCTAGCAACTCTGCTGTACATAAATTGTCCATGTCATAATTAGCAGCCATTAAAACAGTCATTATGGGGACGGATTCAGGCTTAGCAAACTCTGGGTCAGTAACGCTCAGCTCAGAATGGGTGATTACAGAAACAGGTGTGTTTTCACAGACCAACTCAAAATGAACTGGCTGGTGGGCTGCACAGTCCAGGGGTGTAACAATGTCAACCACAGTCTTTTGAGGTGTAAACTCAGTGTTAACAGGGACTGGCACACAGGCATGGTGAGTTGGTTTACATATGAATGACTGCGGAACACAAAACTCAACCTGATTCAGTAGGTCTGAAGCACACAGTCCAAACCTCTTAGCTAGTTTAACTATGGCAGCTGGCACTCTGTCGCCATTTACATTCACCAGCTGAGGCGCAGCACAGTCCCAGGTTTGAATGGCAGTCCCATAGGAAAAAACACAAACAGTCGTTTCTTGAAGAGCTTCCTGAACATTCTTTGCAGAGACTGAGCTAGATGCCTGGTGCACAAAGTTCAAACGGTCAGACCGTGGAACACAACAGGTGACAGAGCCCATTTGGTTGCTGTCATAGCTTTCTGGTGACAGAGCAGGTGAACAGGTAAGACAGTCACGATGAGTAGCTGCATGGCTAATTGTCTCTATACTACCAGGTTTAGGCAGAACAGAAGAACGACTTGCTCGCTCATTAACACTGGATTTACTCAGAGGAACAACAGGCACAGAAACAGATGCTACTGAGTTAACTGCCTTAGAACCCTGACACTTTAAGTCTGCTGAGTCACAATCTACGGATTCAGGTTTATCAAAGTCCACGGAGGGAAGCACAGTCTTACTCACTGAGGGTGCAATGTCCGGAAGCCTGGGAGCTGAATGCTCGAGCGGAACGTGAGAAACACGATCACTCTCACCAAAAGAAGAAAGCTGCTCCGCTGCTCGGGAACGCCGGCGGCGTGAACGCCGTTTTCTCCGGGAAGGGGGAGGAGAGGAGCCAGGCCGCAAATCCTCCAGCGGACCGGGCTGAACGTCCTCCGGCTCTTCATACTGGAGCGGCAGCTCCAGGCGAATGAGTATGGTGGAAACAAGGAAGTCCTGGATGTGGGGGTGTAGCGCGCCGAACAGCCATGGGAGTCCGGACACCATCCTCTGTAAACGGATGGCTACGGTCTCCCGATATTCTTCCCCTGGCAGCGCTGCCCACTCCTGACAGTGGTACTCCACTGTGTAAATTAAATCCTCGCGGAGTTCAGCGGAGGGATTGTGAGCTGCTGGGTCCATGTCGTGGTCGCGTTCTTCTGTCATGGACCGGCTGTGTGGCAGGCAGGGAGTGGACCCAAACGCAAGCTCGCGGAGACAGGAATGAACTCAAAACGCAGCTTTATTGCTGGACAGGAAGACCATACAAACTAAACTGGAAACTAAACATATTGCACGGGGAAACACACGGCCATGTATGAGGGAGAACGCGACACAGAACTGAGGGAGACGCAGACCTAAATACACAGAGGGTTAACGAGGGGAGTGGGAGCACACGAGGAACACAGGTGACACTGATAATCATAACGAGACAGGGCAGGAGTGAACACAACGTGACGCATACTGACGAGGGACTGTCAAAGAAAACAGGAAGTGCACAGAGGTTCAGACAGGCGGAGAGAGAGAGGACCGACATAACGGGCTGGGGAAAAACACTGAATGAAACACAAGGAGGGGAAACGAGGGCTCAGATACACAGAGGGGCACACAGGGGGTAATCAAATAAGAAACATCTTAACAGAACCTAGAAACCAAGGCATAAATAAAGAACAAATCCCAAAACACACGAAAAACTAAGAATGCTGGGCCAACATGGCCCAGGACCATGACAGATAATGTCACCAAACATCTGTGTCATTAACATCAATGTGATTGGCCTGTTGTGCTGGCGTGAGCAGGAAGGCACTTCTTTATATCTTTGCTCTTTGTGGCTCAAGAGTTGGGCGTTCGTCTTGTAATCGGAAGGTTGCCGGTTCGGGCCCCGGCTCCAACAGTCTCAGTCGTTGTGTCCTTGGGCAAGACACTTCACCAGTTGCCTACTGGTGGTGGTCAGAGGTGGCGCTAGTGTCCGGCAGCCTCGCCTCTGTCAGTGCGCCCCAGGGTGGCTGTGGCTACAATGTAGCTTGCCATCACCAGTGTGTGAATGTGTGTGTGAATGGGTGGATGACAGGTTGTGTAAAGCGCTTTGAGGTCCTTAGGGACTAGTAAAGCGCTATACAAATACAGGCCACTTACCATTTATTTGTTACTCAACATTCATCTACAAAAACTGAGTACATTAAATGTCTCTCACCCTTCTCTCAATTTTTGCAGCCTGGTCCTTGCGCTCATCAACCTTTTTCCTGTAGCTTGCTATCACTTGCTCCCTCTCCTTACACTCCTTGTGAAGCAGCTCCTCCTGCTGCTGCAGCTCAGCCTGTGAAGCAGAAGAAGACGTAGGCTGATGGTGGTGAGTTGTGAGATACAGTGACTCCTTCATACAGTGACTCTGGCAAATCAGCTGGATAATGTGAGCGATGCTGAGTGTTTCTTAATCTGAAGTCACAGCAAAGGAAATTACAGGTCACCTTAGCAGCTTCTTTGGAGAGCTGGCTGTCAGTATTCACGACCTGCAGACTGCGAAGCTCCTCTCTGTGCTTCAGGATTTCTGCTTGCAGACTGTCGAGCTGGCTCTGATACGCCAGACTCTCATCCTGAAGGTGGAAAAGTGAGAGAAATGCAGGCAGAAACACAAATAAGGCAAAGCGATCAACAAATTAACATCAAATCAATGCATAAAATATACAATATTCTGTGTTCACTAATACAACATTTATAAAAAATAAACTTTTAATTATACTACCCTCAGACTTCCTATAATCAGACCCCATCTGGTCTTTAAGTGATGATGTGATGAATCCTGCTTCCGGGTCCAAACTGTGCGTTTATTAAGGCTGTTGTGTTTTTAACATGTTTTGTATCTTGTTCTATTTAATCTGAACAAGCCCCTAAAAACAGTCAGTGATCACTGTCGGTCTCTCGGTTTTTATTACCACTGATCATTTTAAAGCACAGTTATTAAACCTTACAGTGTAACTCCAGCCCATGTTGCAGTATATTAATGGCTAACCTCGTATTGTGGATGGATTATCTCAGTTGTTCTCCTGACGGAAGTTTGGTCTGTTTACAGCATCCTGCCATGCGATTGCATTTGTCCCTAACCATCAGGAACCCTCACGTTAACTTTTATCGAGTGTAATAAAGTTAGCGTTCATCCTCCAGCTTCACTGTGTTTATGCTATGCTAACATAGCTGTGTAGCTAGCGATCACGTAGCACATCATTATATACCAGCTAGCCCAACTTCAGTAACCCTACAAACGTCACTGCTGTTTAGTTTTCTGTCTTCCTTTATTTTGGAAGTGATAGCAGTGTTAACTTGTTATTTTCTGTTATATTGCGAGAGTACTGTTGCCCGCGGTGAGTTGTTATTGTGTGTGAGCGGTAAAACATGGCGTAACGAATAAAGTGCTTGGAGTGAGACTACGACGTCGTGTCTTTTGACTTAACTGGTAGCAGAGGATGGTTACCAATTATAAACTACCACCACAGCTTGATGAAGCCAGGCCATACGAGTGCTGGAAGAATGAAGTCAATATTTGGAGACGAGTTACGCAGCTGGATAAAAACAAGCAGGCACTTGCGGTGGCGCTGGGGCTCGAGGGAAGAGCCAGAGAAACGGAAGATTTGAACAAAGATGACGGTATGGAAACACTACTTGCAAAACTGGACGCGGTGTTTCAGAGAGAAGAAAAAGACCGCGTGTATGAAGCTTACTCGTGTTTTGACTCCATTGCAAAGAACTACAGCATGTCCATGGCAGACTACATTATAGACTTTGAACAGCGTTATAACCGGATGAAAAGGTACAACATGACGCTGCCTGACGCTGTGCTAGCATTTAAGCTTCTAGATACAGTTTGTCTTGATGATAAAAGTCAACAGCTTGCACCGACTTAACGTTTGCGTCTATGAAGTCTGCACTGAAACGGATTTTCGGAGGGAAAGTAGCCGGAGTTTTCAGCGGAATTCAACTGAACCAAGATGCAGTTTTCCTTACGGAGCAAAAAGGTCCCAAATACAAACGAAACGACGGTACTTCGTCGCGGAGTGGACAGCGACAACCACTACAAGGTACCAACCCACTTGACAAGTTTGGCAAGCGAACAAGATGTGCTATTTGTCTCCGTACTTACCACTGGGCTAAAGACTGTCCTCATCGGAATGGTGACCAAGTAAAGCTAACTGAAGATGGAAACATGGAGGAGTGTAACATTACTTTGTACAGTAAAGCCTCAATGACAGACTCTGAAATCTTCCTGACTGAAACACTGGGGTCAGCCATTATTGATACTGCATGTGTACGTACAGTTTGCAGTCAGAAGTGGCTAGATAGTTACATGCGTGACCTCAGCCAAGGCCAAGTAAACAAGTTGCTGCAATCAGAAACCCCTAGCTCCACACCATTTCGCTTTGGGGATGGCAGTGTAGTGTATTACAGCAGAAAAGTGAAACTTCCGGCCAAAATTGGACAAATGAAATGTGACATTGAAAGTGAAGTAGTTCCTGTTGACATTCCACTACTACTGAGGAAATCGTCTCTCAAGAAAGCAGGGGCTGTTCTAGACATGGAGAATGACAGTGTTGTTCAAGCAGCCTGTTCCCCTAGAGCTCACTAGTACGGGACACTATTGTGTGGACATTAGAGATGAAAGCTCATTGTGAAACCTGGCCCCACCCTCACCCCAAATCATGTGATTTCCTGAGGTCAGATGGCCCAGGATGTGAGTGGGCGTTAAGGCGTCTGGGAAGGATCTCAAAACTGGATTATAGATGGCAGACAGTTGGTGTCGTAACACTAGAAGTCCCACAGTTTTCTAACCCTCCGTCAGCCAAGTGGAAGCTAACGCCAGCTAACTTGGCTTGTCTGTTAGCATCAATTCATATGTAAATTGGGTCGTTACCTGAGTAATCTGGAGGGGAGTGGGGGTGTGTGAATGATTGCTGATTTCTAACTGCCAACTGCCTCTTTGTTTGTGTGGGGGGAGAGCTGCTAAAAGCTGTGAACTTCCTTTTGTGTTGAGGTGGACACAATCTCACTGCACTTAGTATCTCGAGTCGCCTTCAGAGCTTCAGAGCTTCCTGTGTTTCATCACTCTTGACATGCTTCATAGCATTCAAGAATGGACTATTCAACATGCACAGCAAACGGAGCATGTTCATTGGTTCATGGACCTCCCTGAACTAATGGCATTTATTGCAATTGTCATCTTGCGGGGGGCTACTAGGGTTCCATCACTACGTGACTGCTGGTCAGCAAACCTGGGAAACCCACAGATCATTGGAACTATGCCGCGAAACCGCTTCCAAGACATCATGCAACACCTACGCTTTGATGACAGGTCCACCCGCAGTGATCGAGCAAAGACTGATAAGTTCGCTGCAATTTCCAGTGTGTGGGGATCATTTGTCACCAACTGCTTCACGTGCTACAACCCTGGTCTACATTAGAGATGGACCGATCCGATATTAAGTATCGGTATCGGTCCGATACTGACCTAAATTACTGGATCGGATATCGGCGAGAAATTAAAAAATGTAATCCGATCCATTAAATATCAAAAAAGCACCTCACAAAACTTGCGACACGACGTAACTCGGCTTGTAACCGTAGCACGTCGAAGCAGTGTGCTCACGTGATAGAGCGGCTGTGTTTATTTGTAGCCTCGCTAGCAATCCAGCATTTCATCTCCGAAGAAGTTATCCCAGAGAGAAGTAAAGCAAGTGTGTAAGTTCATCTCTGAATGTTTGTAAAGCGTACCTACGTTAAGCTTAACAACCAATATATGGAGCCTCTTCTCTCTCCCTCTCCTGCCGCTACTTCAATCGTGAAACTGCTTAATGATCAGCTGATCGGCTTTTCTGTCGCGAGTCCGTCTCTCTTCTTTGTTTTTGGCCCACTTTGCACCAGAAAGAGGAAACCAGCGGCTGAACAACAGCAGCACGTTTAAGCTTGATAAGCTGTTGTTAGAATTTATTTAATATTACTTTCTACACCAGGATCCTTTTCTACGCAGCTGACGGCTGGTAACTGTGCAGGGGCGGATCTAGCAAAGTTTAGCCAGGGGGGCCGATAGGGCATTAACAGGGAAAAGGGGGCACAAAGACATACTTATCTTTCTTATTCTCATTTAAAATGTCTAGCTTTTAATAAATAATTATCTGAATCTTACACCCAAAGTTTTAATCTGATGTAAAATGTATAGAAGTCCATTACTGTATATAGTAACTGTTAAGTCTAATATACCCTAGTAAGCTATAGTACTTTTTCCTTTGGGAAAGTACCATCTGTGCAGTCTGCAATTCTGTAGAAGAAAGATGTTGAATATATTTAATTATTCTTGAAAAATAATTTATTTCTGTGCATTTTTTTCACACTGCATCAAATTAAAGTTGATTACGTCGATTAAGCATCATGAGGTGGAGGGTGGGGGTGGTTCCCTTTTTTTTTTTTTTGCTGGGAGTTTGCAACCCTATTAGTTAGGTTGCTTAATATTTCTGCTAAGTACTCTTTAAAATACCAGAATAGGAAGGATGGTGCAGGTTTAAGTTTATTAGATTGATTAGTATTGCTGAACTATGAAATATTTTGGGTGCAGTGTATTTTTTACATACAGGTATAACAGAATAGCTTTAGTGTTGTTGTTTATTTAAACTTGAGTATGAACTTATACAAAATGCAGCAAGATATTAAAAAAAAAACAGTTTTATTGATTAAAAAACACACTATATCGGATTAATATTGGTATCGGCAGATATCCAAATTTATGATATCGGTATCGGTATCGGACATAAAAAAGTGGTATCGTGCCATCTCTAGTCTACATATCACCGTTGATGAACAGCTTTTCCCATCAAAGACTCGGTGCTGTTTCCTGCAGTATATTGCAAGTAAACCTGACAAGTTTGGGATCAAGTTTTGGGTGGCTTGCGACCTAAAATCCAAGTACATTTGCAATGTCCTCCCATATCTTGGCAAGGACCCCAATAGTCCCAGTGGGGAGAAACTGTCTGAAAATGTAGTGATGAGGCTGATGGAACCATTCCTAGACAAGGGCAGAATTGTTACCACGGACAATTTCTTCACATCGCTTTCACTTGCGCAAAAACTTCTTTTCTGCGGGAGTACACTGTCCGCAGAGGAACACGGCGCTGGCCAGTTGCCGTGTTCTATAACATGATTGACATGGCAGCACTGAATGCACATGTGCTGTATCAAGCATGCACCGGGACGCAGGAAAGACGGGTGGACTTCCTGGTGGAGCTTGCAAGAGAGTTGGTTAACTCTCATATGGCTGGGAAGAAGGCAAGAAAAGAACAGTTGCTTCAGACACAACCCTCCACACCTAGCCCTGGAAAAAGAGCCATGTGTCAGGTCAAACACAAATGCAAGAACAATCATGCCACTGTGCGATGTGTTCACTGCTACAGATACACATGTGGTAAATGCAGACTTCAGATACCATGGCAGTGCCAGGATTGTGAGTGATTGCTGAAAATGTTGAAATGTACTCACTCACTTTTTATTATTATTCGTAAATATGTGTACAAATGATTGGTTGTTTTTTTTTAAATTTTGTACTGTTTTTATCAATAAATCTCAGCAACAAAGGAAATACACCCATGTGTGTTGATTTCTCCCTAAGATGGCAAACTGAAACACAAATTTCCTTGTGGCTCAGGAAACTAACCACTCCAAGTGGCTCAGCATGGCCACTTCTTGTTATTTACATAACAAAAGCAGCGGTTCACAGGTGATTAAGGATATTAGCTAAAAGCCTTCCAGCCATTTGGCTGGAAGGCGGGTTTTATAGGTAGAAAAGCCAAATGGCTGCTCTCTGGGACTTCCAGTGGTAAACTCCCGCCTCTGTTCAAAGATGGTCGCTCACAGTGGACATAAATGGCTTCTTTGACTCCTCTTTCAAACCATCTGTCCTCTCTGTCCAACATGTGAACATTGGCATCCTCAAAAGAGTGACCTTTGACCTTTAGATGCAGATGGACTGCTGAGTCTTGTCCTGTGGAGGTGGCTCTTCTATGTTGTGCCGTGCGCTTGTGAAGTGGCTGTTTGGTCTTTCCAATGTAGAGGTCTGGGCATTCCTCGCTACACTGTACAGCATACACCACATTGTTAAGTTTGTGTTTTGGAGTTTTGTCTTTTGGGTGAACCACTTTTTGTCTGAGTGTGTTGCTGGGTCTGAAGTACACTGGGATGTCGTGCTTGGAGAAAACTCTCCTGAGTTTCTCTGATACACCGGCTACATAGGGGATGACAATGTTGTTGCTTCTGTCTTTCTGATCCTTTCTCGCTGGTGTCTGATCTTCTTTTCTGTGCCTCTTTGCTGACTTTATGAACGCCCAGTTAGGATAACCGCATGTTTTGAGTGCTTCCTTTATGTGTGTGTGTTCCTTCTTTTTTCCCTTCAGGCTTAGAGGGAACATTTTCTGCCCGGTGGTGTAGGGTCCTGATTACTCCAAGTTTGTGTTCCAGAGGGTGATGGGAGTCAAAGAGGAGGTACTGGTCCGTGTGTGTGGGCTTCCGGTAAACTTCGATGTTGAGGTTGCCATTCTCTTCAATGTGCACAGCGCAGTCCAGGAAAGGCAAACAGTTGTCCTTTGTGTCTTCCCTGGTGAACTTGATGTTTTTATCCACAGCGTTAATGTGCGCAGTGAAGGATTCCACTTCTTGTGTCTTGATTTGGACCCAGGTGTCGTCTACATATCTGTACCAGTGGCTGGGTACTCTTCCTTTAAAAGAGCCAAGAGCCTTTCTTTCCACTTCCTCCATGTAAAGGTTGGCTACAATAGGTGACACGGGGGAGCCCATGGCACAGCCATGTTTTTGTCTGTAGAAGCCTTCGTTGTATTTGAAGTATGTTGTGGTAAGGCAGAGTGTGCAGATCTGATCGGGTGTGAAGTTGGTCCTGTCTTCCAAGGAGCTGTCTTCTTGTAGTCGTTTTCTGACAGTCTCCACTGCCTCCGTGGTGGGTATGCAAGTGAAGAGAGAGACTACATCAAAGGACACCATGGTTTCATCTGGATCCAGAGTAAGTTTCTGGACCTTGTCGGTGAAGTCGGTGGGGTTCTTGATGTGGTGTGGGGTGTTCCCCACGAGAGGTGCAAGGATGGTAGCAAGGTGTTTCGAAATGTTGTAAGTGGCTGAGTTTATGCTACTGACAATGAGTCTGAGTGGGACACCTTCTTTGTGGATCTTAGGAAGTCCGTTTTGCAGGGTATGGCATCCCCTGGATAAAGGCGGTGATATGTAAGGCGGTCAATGATTTTGTCCCTTTCAATGTCCTGAAGGCAAGCTATAACTTTCTTTTTGTAGCTGCTTGTGGGGTCTCGCTTTAAGGCTTCGTAGGTATTGTTGTCACTGAGGAGAGTAGTGATCTTTGTGTGGTAATCCGTAGTGTTTAGGACCACGGTGCACCTTCCCTTATCCGCTGGTAATATAGTGATGTTGTGGTCTTTGCTCAGGGAAGCGACGGCCTTCTTTTCTTGTATTGTGAGGTTAGACGGAGGGACTTTGGCACTGGAGAGGGTGGCTGAGACTTTCATCCTGATTTGCTCTGCTTCTGTCTGTGATAATTTATTAATCCGTATGGCGGTTTCTGTGGCTGTGATGAGGTCCACTATGGGCAACTGTTGCGGGGGAATGGCAAAATTGAGTCCTTTGGCTAATACTTTCTTTTCAGGTTCAGTGAGATTCCGGTCTGAAAAGTTCTTCACCCATTTTTCCTGACTGTCCTCAGGTGTGTGTTCTTCTCTGAGTTGTGTAGGTTCAGACTGAGGAGTGTGGGTTTTTGAAAGCAAGGTGTGAAATTTCCTGCGTTGTCTTTCTTTTCCTTTAGAGTGTTGGGCCGCTGAGCCTTGTCCACAAACTTGTAAACCTCTTCTAGGATCGGAGAGGGTAGAAGGGTTTCCAGTTCCTGCAGAGTCTGGCTAATCTTGCTCTGGAGGGCATCTATAGTGAAATGGACCTGTCTTATCTTTTCACTTAGAAGCTGATTTTGTGCTCTCCGTAGAATCAAGTCTGCTCTGTAACCCCTGACAGTGGATCCAAGGCACAAGCTCTTATGAACAACTCTGCTTTGTCTGCATCTCTGGTTGAAAAGGAGATGGTTCCTATAATCCGCTAGTTTTCTTGATTCCCTTTCATACTCCCGCACCAGTTGAAGGGTGTTCCTCCCAAAATGTACAGCAATATGTCTGTGAAGGTTCTCAGTCATCCAGGTCTACGATGACCTGGATGACTGAGAACCTTCACAGACATTAGAGATAATAATACTACAGAAAGCTGCAATGAAAATGAAGTTCTCATTGTAACTGCTGAAATGTCTACAAAAGAGAAACAGAAAGTTCTTGTGAAGCTTCATAAACAGTTTGGCCATGCATCTGCAGAGAGGTTATTGAGACTCATCCAAAGTAGGACTGGGTGATATGACCCAAAATTCATATCTCGATATTTTTTAGCTGGATGGCGATATAAGATATATATCTCGATATTTTTTTAAAGCCATAAAGTAAGAACAAAAAGAGAGTTCTTAGTCAAAGCTGTGTCCCAGATGTCAGACAGGCACTTTTATTAACATACAGCGTAGATGTACATGGAAAAAACTACTCAAAAATAAATTATGAGCATTTATTAAATAATAATGCTCTATAAATAAAAGAAAACTATGTTGTTTTTGTGCATAACAAAGAGCTCACAATTGTGCAGTCAAAATGTAAACTAACAGACGCTGAGCATAATAACAAAGACAGATTTCACAGCTGCTCTGTTCCCAGGTTCTACTGCGTGACTGACAGCCTGGAGTTTGAAATCCTCTTTGTAACCGTGTCTCTTACAGGTGTCATTTATGGTCCTTATACACACACAGTACGGTAATATTACGTTGAAGCACAGTACGTATCACTCCGCGAGGCTCCTCGGTAGCCGTAATGCTCCGACAATCCATCAAGCGGTGCAGCTCCGTAGCTTACCAAAGTCGTACTAAAACATTTTTTGACAGATTGCTGAGCGCTGTGTAAAATTGGTTCGCGGTCATCAAGCACAACCAGAATTCATACATAAGGCGCACTGAGAGACTTTTGAGAGAATGAAAAGGATGCAGCCCCTCTGGGCTGCATGGCGTTAGCGTGGTTAGCTCGTTAGTGTGGTTAGCTCGTTAACACGTTGATGCCGTCCAGCCCCACGCACGGGGCGATGCACAGTAACTCGTTAACGGAGATTTGCCGTGTCCATCTTGTCGCTGCCTGCAGGTGAAGCGATGGGGGAGGAGGGGGAGTTGTGTTCAGTGAAGGAGAGGCGAGGCCGAGTAACGTTGCGTAAAGACAAAAGTGGACAAAAGGGAGGCAAACTTGTGGCTCCACAACTATAATTATAACGTAACATAGACTATATCGATATAAAGGATATTGTCCCATCTTATATCTCGTATAAAAATATATCGATATTTTTAAAAAACTCGATATATCGCCCAGCCCTAATCCAAAGCTCTGTCAATACAGACCAACAATGTGCATTTATTCTGCAAGAGACAGATCATGACTGTGACATTTATCAGAGATATTGCAAAACCAAGCCGAGACCTGCTGTTGGTCTACCTCTGGCTTCTGAGTATAATGAGACAGTAGCGATGGCTCTACATGAGCTGGAGCCTTCACATCATCGACCACTTCACACGCTTCAGTGCCGGCAGCAACGTAAAGACAAAGAAAGCTGCAGAGATCGTCATCTCCTTCATTCACACCTGGATAAGCATTCACGGTGCCCCCAGACGGCTCTACACGGATAACGGTGGAGAGTTCAACAACACGGAGATTTGGGACATGGCTGAAAACTTCAACATTGAGTTAAAGACAACGGCGGGGTATAGTCCCTGGAGCTACGGACTACTGGAGAGACATAACATGACACTTACAGAAATCCTCCTGAAGGTAAAAAAGGAACAAGGATGTGACTGGCACACTGCGTTAGACTGGGCCCTCATGGCCAAAAACAGTATGCTTAATGTACATGGTTATAGTCCACATCAACTTGTGTTTGGCCAAAACCCCAACCTTCCTTCTGTGTTGATGGATAAGCCACCTGCCTTAGAGGGCACAACTGTAAGTGCAAGAGTAGCTGAACACATATCAGCATTACATGCTTCCAGGAAAGCATTTACTGAGGCAGAGTGTTCAGAAAGGATCATGAGAGCACTACACAAGCAACTTGGGCCTACAGATGACAAATATGAGGCAGGAGATAAAGTATACTACAAACGAGTCGACTGTACAGAGTGGAAGGGTCCAGGTGTAGTTATTGGGCAGGATGGAACTGTTGTATTTGTAAGACATGGGGGGACTCTTGTAAGAGTGCACTCGTGAAGGTTGAGTAAAGTGGATGCACAGAGTGGAGATAAACAAATACCACAGAGTAGTACTGATGATGACACTGACAACAAAGACACAGTTGAAAATGATGAGACAGAAGCACCCGATGGTGAACAGAGTATTAGTGAGGAAGAAGAGATCACTAGTGACAGAGAAACTAACACTACAGTAACATGTCTATGACACAGTCTTCTACATACACTGATCCTGTCTCCTCTGCAGATGTAAAGTTAAGGGCAGGACAGCTGATCACTTTTACAAACAGAAACAACGGTGTTCAACATACAGCCAGAGTATTAGGCAGAGCAGGAAAAACCAAAGGGCAATACAAAAACTGGTACAATGTGCAATATCTTGAGCCTGATGGTAGTGAAGGTGAAAAGAAAGCTTTAGACATGTCACTTGTTGATGGTCTTTGCACTGAAGCTGAAAACAGAGATGCAGATGTACTAATAACAAAAGATATCTCCTTTGATGCTGCCAAAAAGGAGATTGAGAACTGGCAAAGTAATGGCGTGTTTGATGAAGTGAAAGACCTGGGTCAAAAATGTGTGTCTACTAGATGGGTCTGTACACTCAAAGAAACTACTACTGGTATTGTCCCGAAGGCCCGATTTGTGGCGGGTTTGAAGAGGTAAATACTCAAGAACTACAGAAAGACTCTCCAACATGTGCATCTGAGTCCCTCAGACTGGTGCTAGCTGTGATATATCAAAACAAGTGGAAAGTGAATTAAATGGATATTACATCTGCCTTTTTGCAGGGAATGGAACTGTCAAGAGACATTTATCTTCACCCCCCACCTGAAGCTGGCAAGGACAATGTTCTATGGAAACTAAAAAAGTGTGTGTATGGACTTGCAGATGCTTCACTTTATTGGTACAGTAAGGTCAAAGACATTATGGTCTGTGGTCTGTGGTAAAATATCACAGGTTGATCCCGCAGTGTTTTATTGGCAGAATGAACTGGGACTCAACAGCCGTCTGTGTGCATGGGTGTTGGACTTCCTCACTGGCAGAACTCAGGTGGTGAGGGTGGGTAGATGCGTCTCTAACAGCATCACCATCAACACAGGAGCACCACAGGGATGTGTCCTCTCGCCACTGCTCTACTCCCTCTACTTCAGACTGTGTGGCCACCCACGGCTCCAACACCATTGTGAAGTTCGCTGACGGCACAGTGGTGTTGGGAGCCATCTCCAACAACGATGAGGCAGCCTACATGGATGAAGTGAAGAATCTGGCATCGTGGTGCCGGGACAACCACCTCCAGCTGAACGTTGGCAAGACCAAGGAGCTGGTGGTGGACTTCAGAAGGAGTCAGTACAGAGACTACAAGCCCATTATCATCAATGGAGATCCAGTGAAGAGGGTACAGTCCTTCAAGTATCTCGGTGTCCACATCTCCTCAGACCTGACATGGTCTGCCCACATTCAGGTCCAGACCAAAAAGGCTAGGCAGCGCCTGTACCACCTACGACAACTGAGGAAGTTCAGGGTCTCTCCAGAGATCCTCAGGATCTTCTATACAGGCGCTGTGGAGAGCATCCTCACACAGAACATCACATCCTGGTTTGGGAACAGCTGTGTTAAGGACCAAAAAGCTCTTCAGAGAGTGATCCATACAGCAGAACGCTGCTGCAGGATTGCTCTCCCCCCGCTTCAGGACACCTACACCAGGAGATGCCGGACTAGAGCAGCGCAGACACTGAAGGACCCGTCCCATCCTGGCAACAAACTGTTCCAACTTCTGCAATCCGGTAGAAGGTTCTGCATCATCCGGGCAAGGACAGAGAGGCTCAAGAGCGTATGGACATTTGTACAGTTAATGATGTAATAGAGGCGCATCAACAACTTTACACTGACAACCTACAACCGGTTCAGTTACAAGCAGCACGGGCTGTACAGAGGGATGCTTCCTTAAGTGAAACAGAACTGGAGCAACTCAGGTCAAAAATAGGACAGATTTTGTGGGTTGCCAAACAAACAAGGCCAGATGTTATGTTTGACACATGCAGCCTTGGATCTAATATCAAAGATGCAACTGTGCAGTCCATTCATGAAGTGAACAAAGTTATCTGTAAACTTAACCTCCTAGGACCTGGCGTCCACATATGTGGACATCACATTTTGGGTTATTTAGACCAAAATACTGAATTTTGCTCTACAAGGGCCTGATATCCACTTACGAGGACATTATACTGCTACTGTTCTATCGAAATTTTAAACGAATATTCTCATATGTGGCTCTCATTTTTCTTATAAACAAAAATCAGGTAAAAAAAAAAATCTGGTAATTCTTTGTTTTTACATTGATCGGGCCCCAATGTGACCAAATATCAAAGAGAAATTAAAAATGCATGCCATGGAAGAGTTCGGGTCTTAGGAGGTTAAGGCAGAGAAAGTGACTCTTAAGTTTCAGAGCTTGGGTAACAGTGAGGATTTGGCACTGGTTGTTTTCAGTGACGCTTCTTTTGGTAACCTTCCTGATGGTGGTACTTATGGAAGGGCATTAATCATCCTTATGGGTAAAGAAGGAAAGTTCTGTCCTCTCTTTTGGCAGTCTAAGAAAATCAGGCGTGTGGTCAGAAGTACACTGGCAGGAGAAACTCTTGCCATGTCAGATGGAATAGACAGTGCGGTCTTCCTGGCAACACTTTTTTCTGAGCTTACAACTGGTAACACTGGTCTGAATGCTCTACTGTTGATCTGTGTGACTGACAGTCATTCCTTGTTTGATGCACTCAAGTCCACTAAGCAGGTTACAGAGAAGAGACTGAGGCTAGAAATGAGCAGCATTAAAGAGCTCATACAAGCCAAGAAAATCAGGCAGGTTTGTTGGTCAGATTCCAAATCCCAACTTGCTGATTGTCTGACAAAAAAGGAAGTTTCACCTTTAACCCTTCTAAAAGCAGGAGATGAAGGACTCTGGATACTGTGATCCTTTGTTTACTAAGTTTTCTTTGCATTAAAATGCACTAATGTTTATTGTGTGCAGTGATAGTATGCTTTAAGCAAAGCAAAGCACATTGAAGTGTTTCCTGGATATTCAACAAAGTTGACAAGGTTTTTTTTGTTTTGTTTACACATATATGTATACAAATGTTTAAAAGGGGTGTTTATACTTTTATTTTTAAAAAAAGAAAGAGGGAGATTGTTAACTTATTTTCTGTTATATCGCGAGAGTACTGTTGCAGATGGTGAGTTGTTGTTATTGTGTGTGAGCAGTAAAACATGGTGTAACGAATAAAGCGCTTGGATTGGAGTGAGACCACGACGTCATGTCTTTTGACTTAACAAGCAGAGCTGTACGTTTGAATTTTTTTAGAAATCACTCAGTCAGAACATGCTATATCATGTTTAGGTGGAAACTAGTGAGCTAACTTCCTGCTAACTTCTAACTCCGTTAAATTTAATAAATCCTGTTTTCATGGATGTTAAACTTAATTGTTACACCTTATAAAGCAGCAACGCTGATCATTTTATTAAAGATGAAAGAATTTAGACAGTTTGTAACTCTCAGTGATGCTGCAGTGTTCGTTTGACTTTGGACCCGGAAATGGCTAATGACGTCAGGCTCAAAGAGTGGATTTTGCAGAGTACAGAGATCTTACAGGAAGTGTTTAAGAGACTGTGCTCAGGTACGAAAAAGGCCAGAAAAAGGCCAGAAAAAAAGAGCAAACTAACCTTCCTGTCGACAGGAAGGTTAGTTTGCTCTTTTTTTCTTTTAGGCGTTAGCAGGTGTCTGCTAACGCCTAAAACAGAATTTATGCTGAGAGCGAAGACCAAAATAACCATTTTCAGAGACCAGCTTTGCAGTGACTGTTTCAAAAGTATTTAACACAAACCGTTACAGGAGACGGTGCCAACAAAGTCTTGCATTTTACGAGGAATGCTGGACTGACCTGTAAGTGACTCTTTAACTTCAAGTAGTCAATCATGATGTTCTCGGCCTCCTTGCACTTAAACTGGCTTTTCTCCAGACTGTTCTCCAGGACCCGCAAGTTCTGAACACAAACACGAATCATTGCTCATTGTGACCTTTGACCTGTCACTATGCACATCTTATAACATATGAGAACCATATAAAAAGAAACTCAGAGGCAATGACTCTTTTTTGTTTTTGAATCAGAGAGGTAACTACCATGGCATTCTCCTCTTTTTTCAAAGTGCAAACACCAGGGGGCGCTGCACTGTGCTCTGGTTTCATTCTCCGGTACTCCATCTTCAGCTCTTCACGGCGCCTCTCATAGATCTCAGTGCCATGTTTTAGGGCATTGAGACGCTTCCTGTTGGATAGCACGCATTCGTCTAGTGTTCCAATGATCTCCTGTGAGACATACAGAGGAGGAATGCAGTACAGTCATGCATGCGGACCATGACAACAGATTTAGTGTGCAGTCCTGTGAAGAACTAAGAACACCCTGCTGCTTCCACAGGAATTAAAACTGTAAGTAATCACACACTTAATTGATTGACCATCATCGGTGTGAGCAGGTCTACAGAATTCAGGTGTGTTAACACAATCTTCTCAGAAGAAGACGTTCCAGTGAACTCACAAGCTCAGAGAAACTGCAAAAGCCCATCATGATCCTTTTTCTCAGTCAGTCTTTTTCCTTTTGTAGTTTTTGGTTATTGCTGTCATTGTTAGATATCTTCAGTTTGTTAGCCTTTGGTTTGGATTTTCACCTGTGTGTCTTTCTGCTTAGCACTCCAGTTTTGTGCACCCCTCCCAGTCTGTTTTAACAGCTCTTAAATTAGCATAACAAATATTTTTCATCAAAATTCAGGTGAAATTCCTTTGGTGGTCACTTTTGAACGGGAACTCCACAGATTCAAGGTTGATTAAAACACTCAAAATTCAATGAAAGAAGTGCTCATCATGTTTATATGTTCAAGTGCATAGTGTGGAGGATGTCATAAGGCCTGGAGGCAATCACATGTAAAACACAATATTTATGAGTGTTTTAAGTCGTAAATCGGGGCGATTTGACCCGATCACGACAGGAAGGTTAGTTTGCTCTTTTTTTCTGGCCTTTTTCAGTTTGGTATTCTAGCTCATTTTCTCTTTTATTCTCAGCCCTGATTCTGTCCTTTGTAATTCCCTGGGTTTGTTTTCCTGCCCACCTGCGCTCTCTGTGTCAAGTCTGTTTATTTCCTGAGATCTGTTACTTGTTTTACTTTGTTGGGTTTTTTGTCTTTTGTGCTCTGTATTTAGTTTTACATTCCTTGTCTTGTTTTCTCACTTAGGTTTAGCTGCCCTCCCTGGCATGCCAATTTGTTCCTTCAGTTTGTGTCAGTTCTTTGTTGTGTCCTCTCTCATGGTTGCGTGTCTTCTAGCTGTTGGCTCTTTAGTTTTGGACCCTCGTTCCTGGCCAGCCTTTGTTTTGTATTTTGAGTGCAGCATTAAGTTGTTTTTGGAGTTTATTTCCTTTCCAAATCTTGTGTGCCACACAGCTGGACATGACAAACCCAAAACAGCTTTAGCAGATAGTCTGCACACCTTAGTGAGCATGTTAAAGGTTAAAGGCTGTGGAGGGCTGATGATTTAGGGACCTACAAGTCACTGAGTGGACCGTGGACACCTCTACATACCCAATTATTCCAGAGTCAGTGTGAGGCCATCTGTCCCACAGCTAAAGCTCGGACCAAACTGGGTCATCAACGCGACAATGTTGATGACCCAGTTTGATCGGGATGAGCACCATTTCCAATAGAACGACTGGAAAATCAAAGAATCAAGGTGCCACAGAGCTCAGAGAGCTGTGCAGAAATGAATGGTGCAAACCGCAGTGAAGTGATCGTACCTATCCCTACAACCAAAACTTCAAATGAACTAACTGATTTCACATTGCGCTTACATGACTCTGGTAATTAAAACCTTGGAAAAGATCTTTAAAGTGTTATTAGATCCCCCATTAATGGTAAACTTGATCCTTCGTAATTTGCTCATCAGCAGAGTGAAAGTGTTGATGATGCTAAACCCTTTATATTAAAGTCTGTCTAAGAGCACCTCAAAAAATCCAGTCCTCACGTTAGACTTCTGTTTGCTGACCTCTCTGCTTTTAATAAGACGCAGCCTCACATTCCAAACTCCCCGAACAGCTCCTGATGCTGACTTTAAACTTCCTACTGACGAGTCGACAGGTCCTCGTTAACAAATGTCCGGCAGGACTGTGTCATGCTCTGGTTCCCCTCAGGGATGTGTTCTCATTATTATGCATGCCGACAGCTGCAGGACTTCTGCTGAGGACAGATTTATAATTGCCTGATATCACTGTCCTCTGAGTCTGTCCACGGCACTGTTTTGCCTGCATTTGTGAAGTAGTGTGATGATAAAGCTAAATGTGTGTCGAAAACAAAAGAAATGATTATTGATTTCAGACGCGTAACCCCGAGTATAAAGCGAGTGTTATTTGTGAGATAGTGCAGTCTTATAAATATCTCGGCACAGCCTTTGACAAATATCTCCATCGTAAAACAGGGTCAACAGAGAATGTGTTAGTAGGGAAGTTTTATGTCATTTTTATTGTTAATTTATTGAAAGTCTTTGAAGATTTTCTTTTATCTGCTGGCTCAGTATGTATCAAGGATAGAAACTCGCTCGGCAGTGTTGTTAATAAGTTGGTCTCCGTGACCTTGGACCCGACCCAGTGTAGAATAAACTAAACTTAAAGTCCTTCATTAAAATTCAGAAACCTAAAATCTTCGTTTCTCAGCTCTTAGATTACTTACTGCTGACAGATGATGAATATTTCTGTGAATGTTTATTCTTATACATTTCTCCTTCTTATTCTATTTATTTATTTCATCCTTATGTTATTTTTCTTGATCTCTGCTTTACTGTGCATCAAAGTTGGTTTAAAGACTGTGTTATGTGTAAGCTGCAAGCAAAAAGCTCTTTTTGGGATTAATGAAGTCGAATCTGAATCAGCGCTGTCAAGAAGAGTGGACCAAAATTGCCTCACAGTGATGTGACAGATTGATAAAGTCACAGAAACATTGCTGCAGCTTATTGCTGCTCAGTCACTGGCGTACTTATTTCTTCACAGTACTGCATTTCAAGTAAAATCAGAGTTCAGGGTGCGTGCACAGGCTTCCTCTCACCTTCACAGACTTGTTGCGGTAGGATTCCCTCTCCCTTGCTCTGTTTTGAAAGGCCGCTCTGATCACATGCTCATCACGCTAAGAGGCAGACACCAGTGTAACCAAAAATGAATTCTAAAACACATTTTTTGAGTGAGATAAACGTGGTTAAAAAAGGGGAAAAGAAGGAGGATTGTTGTCTCCAGCTTCATAAGGACCATAAATGGCTTCCAGCTAGGTAGGCCAGGTTTCTCAGTCTGTGTGTGACTGCACTATTATCTTCTTTATTTTAAATTAAATAAAGTTCAGATCAGCATTCAAACATCTTTAGCTTGTGTTGTGACCATCTTACAGCATGAGCTCCTGCCAGCTTCCTGTGCAGCCTCCTGTTGTCCTCCCTCAGCTGATGGATCAGCTCCTGGTTCTTCATGATGGCAGCTTCATGTCTGTCATAGCACGCTTTTCTCTCCACCTCTATGGACACGTTTCATCACCACCACAATAATACAGAGAAACAGGTGACCCACAGTCACCTGCTGAATTTATCGGCTCTACGTCAATTATAAGAGTGTTAAAGTTCATTTAAGGACCTAAATGGCAGTTTGCTGTTTTTTACTCAGCTGCTTCGTCTCGACTCTTCGTGTTCCAGGTGTTGCACTTTCTGCAGTTTATCACAGATGTGAGTAATGAAAGAGCTGTGTCAGATAACTGTGTAAATCATGCTGATTGTAAAATGCTTCATAAAGTTAAAATGAAATATCCTCAGGCTGGATGCCTACCTGTGCGTTTCTGTGCCATCGTTTTTTTTCTTCTGATGGAAGAAAAATAGAAATCAGCAGGACCCTGAGTGTACCTGTCAGATGGTCACAGCTGTTGCTCGATATAACCAAAATAAGGTTGCACTGTTTTATATAAAATTAAAGTAAACCTGCCTCAGACAGACAGACCACTGTTGCTTGTGTTTACCTCACAGCGACTGCATGATTTACATTGATTAGATGGGATTTCAGATGAGGAGTAGTGATCATTCAGGATGGAAGCAGACTGAAGGTTTATCCATGAACCTCCATAATACAGATCTGATTGTCACGAGAATCAAGCTACTGTTCATGTGTAAAACAAATCATTATCTTCAGTAATCAGTCCCAGGTGTTTTGGAGACTATACAAACAATAACATTGTTGTTTTAATTTATTTTACACCTTAAAATATCAATCACAGTTCAGGGCACTGAGAATTTTAGGAGACAAGTCGTTTTATTAATTCTCTGCAGCTCATTTAAAGACACTGATCAGCTGCAGGTCTCGAAACTTTGTCCTAATCGACACGAACTGGAGACAGCAAGCGTCTTTATCCGTGAGCTCTTTCATCGCTCAAATCTGTGATAAACTGCAGAAAGTGCAACACCTGGAACACGAAGAGCGGAACAAGCGGCTAAGGTGGAACAGCGGCCTCCAGCTGAGCTGAAACCCGCCGAACAAACTTACCGAGCAGTCTGATTTTCCGCTTCAGCCCCGTGATGTGTTCAGCTGCCATCGCTGTGACTTTTGGCTGTTTCATTCAGTCAGTGGCGGAAAACGAAGCCTTTGTTTCTGTTGGAGTCGGTCGCAGTGTTGCCTAGCAACGTGTACACCTAAAGCCAAACCAGGGCTCGTTGAATGAATAGTCGCGTCATTCTCCATTCACTCCAGGAAGGATCACTGAGTCTCGCGATAGTTCAGGTGTTGTGCCAGAAAGTGATTGCCGTCCGCGGGAGCGCGCAGCTGCTTAAAGCTGTAGGGTCCAGATTCCTCACATAGACAGGATCAAACTGGGATAACGTGCAAAAAACACATTCATGCCTTTGTTATTATGGAGGGCCAGGAGTGACTTGAATGAATGAATTGAATTGGCCATTAAATAATTCATTAAATGTTGCATTAATTATTTAATCAGAATACTTTATTAATCCCTAAGGAAATTATGTGGGTCACAGTTGCTCCAAGACAGTAACAGTAACAGACTAAACTATTCAAACAATACAATATGTTACAGAGTTTACAAATGTAAGAAATAGCACTAATATATACAGATCACTCAATTATAAATATCAAGAATGAACAGAGGTGATTATAAATAAATATCAAGAATATTGACAAAGAATATTACAGAGTAGTAAAGAGTGAGTGCAAAAGACTATTGCAGTGTTTACAGTGTGTTAGAGGAGGAGTTGTACAGGGAGATGGCCACAGACACTTCCTGTGTCATTCAGTGGTGCTTTTTGGTAATCTCAGTCTCATTAAGTGTGCTCCCGTGACTGACCAGCACGTCATGGAGTGGGTGGGAGGTATTATCCAGCACTGTCTTTATTTTGGACAACATCCGCCTGTCAGACACCACCCTAAGGGAGTCCAGCTCCATCCCCACAACATTACTGGCCTGGTAAATCAGTTTATTTACACTTAGACTTAGAGCTTTTATTGTCATTGTGCGGTTTCTTGCACAGCAAAATTGGGTAGCTGGACCACAAAGGCGCACAAGTAAAGAAAAGAAAACAATATGCAACGAGGGAAAAAAATAAAAAGCAATATATATGCACACATATATGTGAGTGAACTATATCATGGTGTATGCGTAGAAACATTGAAACAGAAACATCATGCGGATGTAAACAAGGGCAGTTATATAATACAATAAATAAATAAATAAGGGTGGAGGGGCTATGGTCATTTAGGGTGAGATGGTAAGACCAAAATATTGCTCATACCAAAGATGTTGCACATGAGCCAAAAATATTGCACAGAACATGGAAAGAATGAGATATTGCAAATTGTTGATCAACAGCAGTGTCAGAGGGGCTTAATCTGTTGGCATCTGCGAATGATGTATTTAATTAATTCATTTTGTCACTCCGGGCCCCTGCATGTATTTGTTTTGTTTTGTTTGTTTCTTTGTTGTTCCCTTTGCACTTATCTCCACCCCCTGCCTAGAGACAACCAGTTTGGCCCCAAGATGGCAGTGTCAGTGAGTGTGCATGAGTTTCTCTCCAAGCCATGTATGTTTTAATGTGATTATATTACGAGTTGTTCACAGATCCAGACATTGGTCTTAGTGAGCTGGAGTTATCTGAACCTTTTTTACTACAATCAACTAAACCTGGCCTGCTCTGCTAGCCTTCTCTTTTGGCTAGGGTTGCCAACTCCCTGAAAAATAAATAAGGGACGCCTCATGGCCAGGGCTGGGCGACCCAATTGTCTTCACCCTTCCCAGTGTGGGGAATTTCTTAGCTCTTTTTTTGTCTGTGAAATTATTTTTTTAACCATTTGACAAAGTGCGTCCCTTTTCAGCTCAATACTTTTGTTTCTAAATACGGAACGATTCCGTTTTTCAAGGGACAGTTGGCAACCCTACTTTTGGCTGAACCTGCTTCTCCAGCCAGGCCTGCTCTGCTAATCCGGCCTGCTCCTCCAGCTAACCCTCTTCTGCTAAGATTGCTCCTCTGGCTGAGCCTGCTCTGCTAACTTGGCCTGCTCCTGCTTTTCAATCTGTTTTCAGGGTGTGGCATAGTACAATTATAGCTTCTCTGAAAGTATTAGATATTGTAAGAACAGCACTTGAAAATAAATTTTTTTTCTTAGCATTGTATATTGAGCTAACAAAGGTGTTTTGACACTGTGACACTGACACTGTTATCAATATTATGCAAAAGCTTGGTTTTAGTACAGATATGAGTAGTTGGATTAAAAGCTACTTAATGGACCCAGTTTGTTTGGTTTGATTCTGTATTGTCTGGTTCACTCATACTGAATAAAGGGGCTCCACAAGGGTCTATTTTAGGAACCTTGCTCTTTTTACTTTATGATTAATAACATTTGTGACCAGCACAAATTCTCTTCTTACCATATGTAAGCAGATGATACAATTCTATATTCACCAGCACCTTCTCTGATGAAGTATACACAAACCTTCAATCTGATTTTGTCACCTTAGCGATTGCTTTTCGTGATGCAAAATTAGTCCTGAATGCTAGCAAAACCAAAGTAATGTTTCCCCATAAGTCTGTGTCTGAAGCTCCTAACATCAAAACTGTGGAAGGTGATACCATAGAGGTTGTTGACTCGCACAAATATCTTGGTATTTGGCTTGATAAGGATCTTGACTTTAAACATCATATTACATAGTTGATGAAATATTAATAATAAAACATTGATTTAAAAAAGCCCAAATTCACTTTACATTTTTGTATAGATTAAAATCTGGTTTCTCTATCGCTTCCTGTAAGCTTCCATCATCATGCTCTAAAATATGTACATTAAGCACACGTGTAGTCTAACCTTATGCGAGGACACTCAGCGTTTCTCTTTTCTCATAAATGATATAAAGTGTTTAATATGAATTGAAATCTATGGGACCGTTGTGAACTAAATTTCTGGAGTTGAAGGGTTGTTTTTGATGTATTTTTCTTTCTCTGTGTTTCTTTTCTTAATGCGTGTTTGAATATATTTATTTTTGTTATCAATAAACTGAACTTAGTTGTTTTCATTCAGTGTTTAGGATAATAGGTTTTCCCTTTACCTTTGCGCTGTTTGTAAGATAATAGAGCAAGCAGAGGTAAAATGTTAGATATCAGGAGAGAGACCAGCCCACTAGAAAGAACTTACGTGTAATTTTAAAGTACTTATAGACCAAGTAGTTTAAGGTCATTGTGATAAGATAGGGACGGATTATTCAAGGCTTAGTATGTGAGGAGCAGGATTTTAAATTCAATTGTGTATTTAATAGGGAGCCGATGAAGAAGAGAGAAATATGCTCTCTCTTTCTAGACTCTGTCAACTGAAGGCTCTTCAGGGAGTTGTTTAAGACATCCTGATAATAGCACATTACATTACATTAGCATATCAATTTTAGAGAGATTGCACAAATGGAAGAAAGCAGTCTTACATATTTGTTTAATATGTGCGTTGAAGGACATGTCCTGGTCAAAAATGACTCCAAGGTTCCTCACAGTGTTACTGGAGGCCAAGGTAATGCCATCCAGAGTAAGAATCTGGTTAGACACCATATTTCTAAGATTCTCAGGGCCGAGTACAATAACCTCAGTTTACCTGAAGAAATTTCCTGCAGTTTAACTAATTGGTGTGTGTTATCAATAACTGTGTGTGACCAAGTGACAGTGCCACGTCACTTGGTGTTCGCTCTCTCTCTGCAGTAGAGTATCACTTCCTGTTCCAACACACAGTGGTGTTTTGTGTAGCTTATCTGCATAGCAATTTAATTAAAAACTTTTACATAATTTTGTAGATTTCCTGCGAATTAAGCCTTTGTCATGGTCCTGAGTCGGTGACTCAGGGCTTTTGCATTAATGAATATTATCTTGTATCAATAACCCCTCATCATTATATGAACCATTCAGGTCAAACAACGGTCTGAATTATTGTTAATTCCGTACGTCTTGCATCCTTTTAGAAAATTTTATAATTTAAAGTGTTAAAATTTGTTGTCCAAGGCAGCAGCTCAAACACTGCTGATAACTGAACTGTTTGTCTGTTCTCCTGCAGGTGAGCACGATGCAGGAGCAGACTGAAGGACTCAAACCTGCTCCATCATCTCATCTTTGAGATCTGCATTTACAAAGCTCCAACAACTCAAAGGTAAACATTATATATAACCTATAAGGCTTGAGGACAGAACGATCAGCTTTATTTCAGATTTGAGAGATAAACTTTTTGTAATGATTGTGTTCTCTTTGTGATTACAGGAGCTGCCCTCAAATTCAGACCTCAGCAGTGACAGCAGACATGTTCACATGTTTACTGCAAAATTAACTGAATGCACAAAGGTTAAAGTACTACATGTGCTGTCAGTGAAAGCTGCACCTTTTTATAGATAAATGTAAAGACAAAAAGTCAGAAGGAATAATCACCCATTTAATTCTGTCACTATGTCACGCTTCTGGGTCAGTTTGACCCAATATTTTGAGTTCTCATGTTTTGGTTTGATTTTATATTTTGTATTGTATTCTGATTCTTGTCCTTTCTTGATTATTATTAGAATTCTATGCTTCAGTTTATTCTGGTCAAGGGTTTAGTTCTTAGATTTTGTTTTGGTGTCCTCGTTTTTCCTGCAGGTGTAGTTCAGAGTCAACTCTGCGTCTTTGTGTTGTTATTTCCTGTTTTATTGTGAAGGTCCATGTCTCATGTCAGTGTGTCTAGCTTTGCTCCCCTCTGTCTTGTTAGCCCTAATCTCTCCCAGCTGTGCCTCCCTCCTGTTTCCCATTCCTTGATTATTTCCTCAGTGTATTTTAGCCCCGTGTTTCCTTGTGTCAGTGTCGTGTCATACCATCAGATTTTGCCTGTGTGTTCCACTTTGTGTTTTTCCCAGTTTAGGTTTCTGTTCTGTTTTCTGCCAGCAATAAAGCTGTGGTTTTTGAGTTGCATTCAGGCTACGTCCACACGTACACGGGTATTTTTGAAAACGGAGATTTTCCGTTTTCGTTTTAAAAAATAATCCCGTCCACACGTAAACGCAGAAATGAAGGAAAACGCTGCTAGGAACATGCCAAAGCAATAGGTGGCGATATATTCCTAACCTGTAGAAATGTTGGCCAATCAGAAGTCTAGAAGCCTCAGTGGGAAATAGTAAACAAAGCTGGTGCATAGAAGCAGAACCGAGTCGTATGTGTGAAGGGACAGTAACTGTGTGTGGGTATATGTAAGCATTTAAACACTGCAGAGAGTACAATTAACAGTATTGTAGAAATTCATTTCACCGAAACAATAACGTGGCGCACAGTGTGACGTCAAAAAAGGCGCACACCTTTGACGCTGCGTTTTCTCCGTTTTTCTCGTCCACACGTAAACGCAAAAACGGAGTTTTCGAAAATATCCACCCTGGCAGGCGTTTTTAGAAATCTCCGTTTTCAGTGACCGAAAACGCCGTTTACGTGTGGACGAAAGGTGCAAACGCATAGAAAAATCTGCGTTTTCAAAAATACCCGGGTACTTGTGGACGTAGCCTCAGTCTCCGAGTCCTGCATTTGGATCCTCACCTCCGCCTGCCCGCACACACAGCCCTGACACACTATATATCAGTTGCTGATCTCAGACCCACAGAACTTCTGTTTGACCATTTGCATGGAGAGCACATGAGATTTTCTCTGACACATGTTGGGAAATCAGTTTTACCCCGGTTCTTTTTATTCCTCGGGCCTCCAGAGATGGCACCGGACCCAGTAGTCATTTTTACAAAATCTTTATTCATCTTCATCTTTACTCATCTTCACTCATCTTTACTCATTCTTTACTCATTCTTTATTCTCTATTTAAGCATACATTCTTCTAGAAGGGAAGACGAGGCCGGTGTCCCTCTGCAACAATCTTCACCCCTTTGTTAGTCACAGCCAGCTTTATAGAGGCGACCCCATCATAAATCCCCCATGGTGTGCTGGAAACTCTGTCTCTGTGTGTATGCACGAGCACGTGAATGCCTACATGTGCGCGTTCCCGCGTGTCTATGTGAGTACTCGTGAGTGACTGTGTGCGCATACCTGTGTGTATGTGTGTGCACGTGAGTGAGTGTGCATGTAGATGTGTGAGTGTAACAGTTTAAACACTGTGTGTGTGTCTCTGCGTACTAACCCGGTCATAAAAGTCCATCTCCCTTCCAGACCACAGTTATCAAGTTACAAACTTTGAAACCCCCACACAGGTATGCCCTGAGGAATTTCCACTTAACATTAACTCCTTTCTGTCTTAGCTTCACAGTTCAAACTGGGGGAGGGTCTCCTAAGTTCATGACGCAGTCAGGCCTTTATTTATATCCAGGGCAGTGTCAGTGTCTCTACAATAAGTCTACATTCTATCTTAACACATTTCTAAACTCTAAAATAAGCTAAACATTTCTACAAATCCCCCTTTTTATCTGCCCTAAGGCAGATAAAACTACACTAACTCTTTCACCACAATGTTTTCATACTGTGACTCCCCATTTCCCAAAAGTGGCATCCTGGTGTCTGCCTTTGCATCAGATTCTCCCACAGCACGATTGGTGAGTCTTACGAACAAAGCTCTGATACAAGGCACACAACAACACCCACACGTCACTATTATTGCAATAAAAACAGACAAAGAAACCATAATTGACATAATGAAACCTTTCCATTGCCCAAAGACAGAGGTCCTCCACACTTCCAGCAGGTTATCCACTCCTGAATGCTCATACATTGTGGTGGACAACGTCTTTGGGCCTTCCAGAATTCGGGTCACAGAGCCGTCTGGAGCCGTGTTATTTGGAATAAAAGTACAATACATATCCCCAAACATAGCGCAAACGCCCCCTTTTTCTCTCAACAACATATCTAACGCCATCCGATTTTGTACCGCCATTAAAGATGTTGGACCCAACTGTTCAGCAAGCCCTTCAACTGCTTCCCTAATAAGGTTTGCCAATCTCAGGACATTATAGTGCACATAATTGATAAGATAAATGCAGAACCTACCCAGACATCATATCCCCGCCATGAACTGTTTAAGCCCTCACATTTAATAACAGCACGAAGATCAAATGTATACGAGGCTGTGGACCCTTTAACGTGGTCCAACTCTATACCGCCATAATAATCAAAACACTCATCTGATTTACCTGTTTCACTGCGTTTGATTCGCTTCACCGTGGCCTGTGATGGTGGAGTCGCCGGAGTGGATTCGGGTCTGTCTCTGGGCAATTCAATCTTTTCCCATGCAGAAGGCTTCTCTGCAGAGCATCAAATCATTTGTGCTGTTCACAGAATCACAATTCCATCGCTGGACTTCCTCTGCGCTGTCACTTTTGGAGCTTGGCACGCTCTCTCCATCCCTCGATTCTCACGTTCCAACGCTGCTGAAGATTTTAAGGCAGAGCACGTCGTACACCTTAGCTGTCTTCCTCAACGTCAACGTCGACACTCTTTCATTTTATTTAAGATTTTGCTGTGCAGATTCTCCTCATGACGATCTCCTGCATGATGTCTGCTGTGCTGAAGGTGATCTCTGATCCTCCTGACGACTCCCTCCTGGCCTCAGCTCCCATCTTGTGGACGAACCCCTCAGCCACTCCTTCTCGTCATGGCACCTCACGACATCTACAGATTAAAATAACACTCCTCTTGCCACATGGCTTTCACCATGTGTCAACTCCCCGATGAGACATGTACAAGAATGTTGCATAGTCTCCCTAAAACAATCTCCAGGGTTTCCCACTCGGAGCAGCCATACTCCAACCTGTAACCCTGTGTAAAAACATCAGTCAGCAATTAAATGTTTAGCTTGTTTAACTCCCAGCTCCACCTGGAGCCTGTATCCTGGAAGACAAATCTGTTAAATCAAACTTCACATTTTCAACCAACTATAGATCATAAGAGTAATAAAGTATTCAGCATAAAAGACAAGTATCATGTGCAGGTTTTCTCCAATCATTAAATCACTATTATTGCCATAATTTGTCCCAAATCATGAATCATCCCAATTTATTCCACAATGTCACTCCACTTATTTTATCACTATGAGCTCAATAGTGGCCAGCTAATGAGCCCATATTAAACTATTCCATAAACACTGCATCTCTTATTTGTTTTCTCATGTCACTGTCTGTTTTCTGCTGAATCCTCTACATGCACTCTTAGAAAAACAAACATTAGCAACACACATGGACAGTCCTGGTGGTCAGGCACAGGTCGACAGGTTCCAGAGGTGCCGTAAAAGGTCATAAAGTTAAGCCTGCTGTAAAAGGAATGACACTGGTTTCAACACAGGATGTGTTTCACACTATTATCACTTCTCCCCTATAATATTCAACATTTTCCCAACAACACAGTGTAATAGCATAATCAACATATAGCCTGTAAACACAGTTCCCTTCACTCATAAACCCAGTAATCCTGTAGTAGAAAGAACATTAACCATTAGTGTGTCCTGCTGTAACTCACATAATCAAACACATGATTAACTCTCTGCTGTAGAAAAGAAATGTAAATGTTAACGCTGCGCACAAGCCCATGAACAACACACCCCTGATAGATTCACAAACACAGAAAGTGGCATTCAAAAGGTTAAATCGTCACGGAACCTAGGATGCTGCTGTCATCTTCCTGCTCCTGTAAAAAGAAACACACATAGATTCATCCGTACCTTTGTCAGGTGGGGGTTAACTTCGCACAATGATATGAGTCAGTCTGTCAGCTTCTGTCCGCTTTTACCAGTCAGTCAGTTTTATTTCTCTTACTCATTTGTCATTCACTCATTCATTCATTCATTCTTTGCTGATAGTGGAACCCATCGTCGCATTCCGTTTCCACCCTCAGCAAAATGACGTCATTTCAAAAAGAAAAGAAAAACTGTAGATCGGATTCCCTCGCTGAATCCTTTTTGGGCAGGGACTCATTTTCTAATTGTCCCAAATAAGCGGCTTTCTCCAGAGCCCATTGTAATTTTTGGAGAAACTCACTTGCAACGGTTTTCTCGACGTGTTGTATAGTGCTTTTAATTCCCGACGTGCAGATCTGCTTAAAGAAAAGAAATTCACAAACACAAGTCAGTGCACTTGTTCAAAACAAAAATAAAATAAAATAAAAATAACAAACAAAACTGTCAAACAAAACTCCCAGTGCACTGTTCAAAAAACAAAAGAAAATAAAAATAAAAATAACAGATCAAAATGAAAAACAAAATAAAATAAAAATACAGAAGCCCGGTCTTAGGACTTGTCCCAGAATATTCTTTTTCTAATAGGTGAAAACACACCAAGTCTAAGAGTTGGTGCCATGGTAAAACCTTCCCCATACATTAGAAACAAAAACAAAACAAAAAAAAAAATCTGCTAGTTTCATTCATTTAAACTCTGGCTGCAGGATTCTGTTCACCCCTGTTATCCTGTTCCCCAAAATAATACTAATTCAGTTGTCTATGTATCACTTCTCAGCCCACTAAATAAACCAGACAGGATGATGGTAACAGTATTGCCTACTTAAAATTGTGTTTGGTCCTAATGAGCTTCTTTGCGTGTGTGTGTGTTAGTAGGGTTAACACATTTTCTATTTCTGTGTGTCCTTTTATGTACCTTCCCCCTTTTTTCTGAAACAAAACTCCGTTCAATCCAAGTTTTGTTTCAGAAACATCTAAATGAAAATCTCTGTCATAGTCAGGCACAGCTAAACCCCAAATGCTTGCAGGTTACCATCGGCAACCACGCTGTGTGTTATTAACCCCTTCTACAAATACCCTCTTTTGATGTGTAACACTTTATGTATGATTTTGTATTCTCTATAGTGCATATCATGTGCATGTGTGGTGTTGTCTTTCCATTTTCTCTAACAGTAAACTTACATACCTCAGTGCTTGTCTTCCTCCCCCTTTTGTGGTGGTCTGGACACTTTGTCAATCCTCCACTTCAAGGCAGTCGCTTGTCTCCCTGGATTCCTTAACCCAATTTGATTCCCCACACTAAAACAGCATTCATCTGTCCTCACCTGCTCCTTTCTCTCCATTCTCCTCTCCCACTTTGCAGTCCAATGGCAGTCAGTTCTCTTCAGCTTTGTCCCGTGTATCTCATTGTCCCACTGTCTCTTTCATTGCCATCTTGCTCCAGACATGGCCAATGTCAAACTCCAACAATCTTCTCAAAAGTCCTTCACACACAGTGAAGTTGCAGCTTACTGGAAACGCATCTCCATTCATCCAATCAAGATGGTGGATCTTCTCTTTCTGATGCCGTTTGCCCACAGCGCTGCTGGACCTCTCTGCTCAGAACTCTGGTATTGTCTCTTGGACTGCTGTCCACTGTTGATGTTCATGCTTGTGCTTCTGGAACTGCACTCTGTGTCTTCAGGGAGAGATTAGCTTCCTTGGAGCTTGCTTTTTCAGGATGAGGACGAGAAGCTGCAAAACAATTCAGCCAAAAATGCTGGCTGGGTGTTTCTATTTTTTTAATTTCTATTGATCTTAACCTATAATTTTCTTCCGACTGCTGCCCGTGGAGAATTGATCCAGGTCCGTTCCCCACCTGTAATCGACAGACTGAGAGACTTTCATTATTCACTGTGACTGCATGTGTTTTCATCACTCCTAAAGCAACACATCTCCACTTATTTTGTTTTGAACTCTATTGACTTTAAACCCCGAAAATAAAATTTATTTATTCTTCACAGCAAACACAAAAAATCTTCTTGATGTTGTTATTAATTATTTTCATCCACACCACTCCAAATTATGTTTTCGTTTTGTGTCCAGCAGGGGAAGAAGATGACCTGTAGTGTCAAAACAAGCTAAACATTCCTACATGTCTAAACTCTAAAACAAGCTAAACATTCCTACATGTCTAAACTCTAAAATAAGCTAAACATTTCTACACACAATTAAATAAAACCTGATGAAGGTCAAAGTCCGTCAGTTGTACTATAAAGTAATTCAGAGTCCCCTCAGGTAACCCTAACCCAGAGTAACCAGAGAGGATAGTATATAGTTAAATATATAACTTTCTACAGGACTGAATATAATATCTTTATGTAAAAGTCCAGAGCCTCTGAGGATTGTCTGAGTACTTATAACATTACACAAATCTGACTTGTATTTTTTAAATTGAATTAAAATCTTAAAAGTTTTGAAGTTAAACACTTGGGCTGTCTCAGAACAGACGTGTTAAATAACACGTTGTTACTGCATGTCCCCAACATGAACAACAACAACATCAACTAGTAATATGAACTATAATAAATATGTACAAATAGGTTTTTTTTAGCCTTCTCCCTCCCGATGCAGTTGGTGGGTCAACTGGACCAGCGCAGAGATGCTGCAGGACCGGATGCTGCTGTCTACACCGGTTCACTCCCACCCCTGTTGCTTCCCATGTGTTTTTTAATGGTGTAATGGTGTGAAGATCCATGTGCTTTTTGTGCTGAGGAATTTTTGTTTTCAGTCTGGGTAGAGTTCTCTTTTTTTCCCTTTTCTCCCTTATTGTGTTTTATTTTTGTAAAAGCTACCTGTCTCCCCAGTGTTAATGTTTGTGTGTATGGTCAGATGATACATGTTCAAAGCAACACAAGACAATATCAAACAGAACTCCACTACTTTAATCCACTTAAACATTAAAGTGTTTTTTGTACTGGCTGGACTACAATGTGGGATGGAAGAAGCTGAAAGCGGTATTCAGCATGGCAGGCATGGTGGTGAAGGCAGACATACTGGAGAACAAGGATGGGAAAAGTACAGCTCTGTCTCTAAAACAATAGACAGCAGGTTTACTACAGGTCTTTCCTGAAGGAAGGAATGGGCTTGGGCAAATTGGGAGGCCTGATGGGAGGAGCAGGTATGTAGCGGAGCTCTCAGTCTACCTACATTTGGTCTTTCCAAAAAAACAAAAAAACCCAATTTGATTCCCTGGGATTTGTTTTGTAAGTTTGGTAATCAAAGGATATAAGTTTTTTCTATATGTTTAAAGATCACATATTGTGCCCTCTGTGTCAATATCTTCAAGGATGGGCAGAATGAATGGTAAGGACGTTTTGAAAACCTACTCAGCACTCCAGAACAAGCGTGGGACAGTTTCATGTCTTGCTGGATGTCTGGTTGGTGCTTTTGACAGGGAATTCGGGCCAAATGAAATGGGATTGTCTCGCAGTAATTTTGGAGACTCCTTTGAATCACAAAACTTCTTTCTGGAATAACAAATGCAACGCACACTTTTTTTTAATCTAACAACTTCGATGCATCAGTATATATTTTCACATGCTCTGAATAATTTCCCCTTATATGGTCATATACCAGGCTTTTATTCAGGGAAGACTCCCTTGTGTAGTAAATGCAAATGAGGAGTTTGGTCATATAGTCCTGGGGGTAAAACTGAACATCAACCAACATCACTTGAGACTATAAGCAAAGGAAGACCACACCAGGGCACATGTTTAAATAAGGAAAGTTTATTGATTAAAATTATTTATTAAACTAATATCACAACATGACAATTTTTTCAGCGTCATGAAAAATACACGTTCAACGCAACACAGGACAATATCAAACAGAACTCCACTCTGTAGAGCAGGCAGTCATAATGAAGCAGTTCATTTTTATTTTGTACATTCAAGCTGCTCTTCATATTTTTGGCCACCAGATGTCACCAGAGAGGACTCTGTTGTAAAGCTTTGAGTACCGGACCGTTCTTTAACAGAAGCTTCAGTGTTTCAGAAAGCTTCATTTGGCCATCATATAAAGCATAGATGTCAGAAAGTTGAGATCTCAGACCTGTGAATGAAGCTGTTGTGCTGGGACGTCAAATATTGCTTGTTTTGTTTTGTAGTGGCGGCAAATGCAGAAACAGCAGTCCGAGTGTAATTGGTGTAAAAGCATTTTAATTTGACTGTTCCAAACTGGGAAAAAGCAGGTTAGAAAAGCCACAAAGGTAAAGATTGATGCAGAAGTGTTCATGACAGTATGACACAGTACTACTGTCACAGTAGGAAGGGTTCATGAACTTTGAAGTGAGGCCTGCAGAGTCCTGGTGTTTTTCACACAGTGTGACCGTGAAGTGAAGTTGCGGGGAAGTCCCCTCCTACACACATCTGAACGCTCCAGCCCAGCAAACTGCACACAGCTGCTGATGATCAGTTAAGCGATAGATTAACTGATCGATAGATAGAAGCTGAACTTTATGCTGAACAGTACGGTGGCCCCTAGAGACAAAGCATGTACAAATTCCAAAACACGTACAAAATCCAAAACACCTACAAACTCCAAAACGCTTACAAAATACAAAACACATGCAAACTCCAAAACACATGCAAAATCCAAAACACTTACAAAATACAAAACACATGCAAACTCCAAAACACATGCAAACTCCAAAACACATGCAAAATCCAAAACACATGCAAACTCCAAAACACATGCAAAATCCAAAACACGTACAAAATCCAAAACACATGCAAACCCCAAAACACATGCAAAATCCAGTCCAGCCGTGGCTCCATATATCAGCTGTGAAGCTTAACGTGGAAATACTATGCAAACATTCAGAGATGAACTTACGCACTTGCTTTACTTCTCTAGGATAGTTTTCTCTGAGATGAAATGCTGCGGTTTGGAAGCATAGCAAGGCTCCAAATGCTCCACCAGACCGCCGACAGGTCTCGCTGACAACAGCCGCTCTATCACGTGACCCATACTGCTCCAATGCACTGAGCTGGGTTACAACAAGTAGCGCCTTTTTTTGAGGTGATTTTGTGATACTTTGGATCGGATTACATTTTTTATTTCTCTCCGATAACCGATCCAGTAATTTAGGTCAGTATCGGACCGATACCGATAGGTAATATTGGTTCGGTCCATCTCTAGTTTATACCATTACAAAAACAAACAAACAAACAAAAAACGATTGCCCCATGAAAACGAAAAATCATTTGCCCGGTGGGCCGATGGCCAGTCCAGCTGTGGACACAGTTGCCCTGTCTGAAATAGACAGAAAGCTCAGTGTTGGAGCCATATGTGAGTTTGTCCTTTTTTGGGTTAGAGGGCTGGTTTAGTACACACGCTGTATTGGTGCACGGTTGTAGGGCGTGACTCCTGGCTGTGTATTAGATGATAAATAATGGCATTGGTTTGATGAGCAGAAAGGTAGGGTGAGCATGGGGAGAAGCTTTCTGTTAACCGCAGCTTAATGCACAGTTTGATACACCGTTTGATGCCGTAGGCTGATTCTCTGAGTGAATATCGCAATTTGCTGGAATAATTGGTGTAACACTTTGTGAGTCGCAGTCATGTCTGTTTGCACAGTCTGAGCACTTGTTGTATATTGGCTCGCATGTCCTGTTTTGTTGTTGTGGGCAGTATAATGGTTGAATAAAAGGCACAAATAGCTCAGAAGTGCATTTCATGTTTATTGTTGCGCGTCGTTAGTGTCCCATGTTTAGCGGTCGTTGGTTATACTGGAGGAGCCGCAATATCGTGGCAACAGAAAAGTTTATACGTTTTATATTCGATTATTTATATTGAGATACGAGTTTTTATTGGTGAGCACTGTTCGCTGTTGCCGTTGTCCACACAGCTTTTAGAATAAGCTTATGGCTTCACACAGCTGGTTTCAATCAGGAGTTATTTGTTCCCCTGTTAGGTTTCAGCAGTACAGCTGCATTAGGCGTTGTACTGATTTGTTTTCTAGCTGTTGTGCATCAGGCGGCTGAAGCCGTTGGCTTGGGAGTACCGCCGCAGTCCTTGTTTAAGACTGTCTGTCTTGTTCAAGGCTGTCGGTATGGAGGTACATAAATACCCACCGCTAGTATGCACAGAAGTACTAGGCTGAGTTAGCTGGTTTAGTTTAATAGGTAGATTAGTGGGGGATAGATTTCTCCTGTTAATCATGTGTGTGGCCAAAGATTATTGAACTGAATGTCATTAAGCTGATGATGAAGCTGTGTGGCATATAAGGTGCAGTTTAATGTTTGGATTTTGCAATTTTTTTAAAGAAAAATGGAGGCAAACCAATGAATGCAATGAAAAAAAAGACAACAGGAACCTACTGTTACAGCATCGGAAAATAAAATTAAAGGCTTCAAACAGAACGCCGCGCTGAGATTAATGAAATTAAAAGTGCTATAAAGGTTATTAAATAATGAATGCAGTTTGAGGATAATGTTTCTAATGTCCAGTCTCAGTTAGAAAATTTGTCTATGTTGCTTGATGCAGCTCATCTGCATGAAGCACTGGTTCCCTTGTTTCCCCAAGAAGAACAAACTGCTTGGTTCTCCAGCACCGGTGCACATAATGTTGGATTTATTGAAGGGATTAAGAAGTGGGGACCCACAGAGTACAGACCAGGTGTCTGTGGATAAACTTGATTTGGGACAGTCAAAATTGTTCTGGTGTAATACCTGTTTGAAAGGGTTCTTGTGTTTCTAGGCAGACTGGGAATGATGGCAAAGGTGCTGCTATAGATGATGTTAAATTCAAATTTGATTTGTGTCATACAAGGAACGACGTGCAGTGAAATGATTGTTGCTGTGCAATGCCTGACCATAAAACTACGGTATAAAAAACCAAGTGTGTGTGTGTGTGTGTACATTAGGGGTGGGGCTCGATTTAAAAAAATACCATAAAATAACATCAGAGGCTTTGTAATTAATCTCAATTAATTGCACAAGAGGATTTACCCCAAAGCTCAAATGTATTTTATTTAAAGGGGTTTTAGTGGTCGACAGATTCAAATAATAGACGGGGGGGCATTTAAACGACATCGATTCAAAACAGTGAAAAAAAAAGTACATTTTCACAATGGTATTGTCTTTAAAAAATAATAACAATATCAACACAAAGTGCAGTTTTTCTTCTTAAAAAATAAGGCAGAAACATAAAAGGTTATTTGAGCAGTTTCAGCCTAAACCAACTCTGAGTAACTTTAGCCAACATTATTTTGTACATTAGGCTAAAACAGTGTGATCATCCAACATTTTAGTGCATAAAATAACAAACCCATTGGACTCACAATACTGTCTGTCTCTTTCAGCCAGTTACTTAGACAAACTGTTCACATGTTCAGAGCAGCTTTTTGTTATGACGTTACTGTAAGTGAGAACAGTCTGTCACATAGGACAAAAGTGGCAGGACAATCAGATACTTGCAGGCCAGGACAGACAGCTGTGGGTGGGTCCCTGCTCGACTGGACCACCACTGCAGCGGGCAGTCTGTCTCACTGATGGTGCATTCTGCTCTGTATAAACTCGGGGCCCTTTCGGGGCTTCCTCATCTGAATCAGAGAGGAGGAGGCTCTTTGTCTTTGCTGGCTCTTTTGTGGTGGCATCTTCACACTGTTCCTGCAGCAAAGACTGCAGCTACTGTCTTGAACCATCAGTGGCTCAAGACAGTAGCTGTCTTGAGCCACTGATGGTTGAGTGTAGCTGCACATTGGGATAGGTCTTTTGTGAAGGCAGTCTTAAATTTCACCATGTAGTTTGAGTCATCATTAGAGACCTCCATGGTGTGATGCAGGTGGCAGAAAGCAGGTAAAACCACTGAACACAAGACATATGTCTCACCTCCAAACCTGTAGTAGAAAACCAGTTTCAAGAAAACTGGTTTTTAATCTCAACAATAACTGTCAACTCTAGAGCTTTTTGAAGAAACAGTAACAATAAGTTAAATAGTTTGTTTGTTTGTTTTTTTGTTATTTCTTTTACCTGCTTTTGGAGGTTTACCAGCTCTGATGGAGTTAAAATGACCAGCTTGTGCTTTTGTTCGTCTAAAGCAGCAAAAACAGCCTCTTGATTCTTTAGTAGACGAGAAACCGTCTCCAGCGTTGAATTCCACTGTGTGGAAACATCCTGTGTGAGTGGCTCTTTCTGTTGCCCCAGTCTTATTTGCTCCTGGTGTAGTTCCTCCATATTAGCAGGGCTGTCATGTGATGTATGAGAGAGTGCAGTCCTACACCAGGACTATCCCTCTGTAACCAAAGTGTTAGTCTCTAATGTTGCAAATAGACGTTGGAGAGGTAGGTCAGCAGTCGGTGTCTTCATGGTTTCATCCGCCTTATCAGCACGTATAAGGCAGAGGCTGACATGGCTGCCCTCCTTTTGGGGGTCGACCATTAAGTTTGTGGTTGTCGACCTTCTCAAACGCAGTCTTCATTAGTTTTTCTGTCCCAAACTCAACGACATTGACAAAAATACATTTCCATTTAGAAATTGACCTATAAGAGTCTTAAACACTGCTGCATGGCTCACACACACTTGGTTGTATTTACTTTTGAAATGATAAGTTGGTCTACTTGCGCTCAGCCCTTTGATTGAAGTCATCAGAACAGGTTAAATCCAATGGAAGAGAAAATATTTCAAATTAGTTAAACTGATTGTAACAATGGGCATAATTTGACATATCAAAACAATCTCGTGCAGTTAGAAGTTCATCGCTGTTAGCTGGCTGTAGCCAAAGTCAAACAGTAACTGAACAGAGTGAAATATGTCCACTTTCTGTTGCAACAAAGCAACATGTACTTCTAATCCTAACATACACCCAGTACTTTTAGTGAAATGGGGTCAATGCAATTCTTAAGCATGAATGCAAATGTTCATTAGTCAGCTGTGAGCAAATATTTATTATATATCTAGATGAAATTTATTCATATTTATAATATTTTTGGAGAAAGCCATCTTTCACTCGTTCGTCAGTGCACCACCAACTCATCATTGTATGTGTAGCCGGAGTGATCCTGCGTTGTCTGACAATGAAAAGTAAAAGAAACAAAAACCTCCAAGTCATTAACTTGCCCGCTCCAGCTTCTACAGCCAAATGCAAACAGTGGGGGAGAGGGTTAGCTCAACCCACCACAACTTCCAAGCTAGCAAGAATTATCTATTCACGCTAGCATAGACTGTGCCTATAACACATGTGGCACACACATACTACACATTTACAGCATCTAGCAAAGACAAACAGACAATGATGACAATAATTGAACTAAAAACACAACCCGAAACATCATTATGTAACACACATGTTGGGAAAGAAATGACACCAACCTCTCCCACAGGGGAATTGTAGAAAAGGGAAGAGGCCAAAGGGGTGCCCCGTATTTATAGGGTTGCACCGAAGAAGAAGAATGAGGCTGGGCTCTAGCTGATAATAAACATACAGGCCTGTTAGGGCGCTAGGGTCGTTGACCCAGGGTTTTGAGTTCATTATATTATTGAAATTGATTTTGATATTATTTATCATTTCTAGTCTTTGGTTTCTTTGTTAGAGTTCTGTCTTATGGTTTATGTCTCTGTGTTCTCTAGTTGCTCTGTCTCCCCTCTGAGCTGTATCCCGTCTCTGTGTTATGTTTCCTGTTTTACTTTGAAAGTCCGTGTCTCATGTTAATGCGTCTGGTTTTGCTTCCTTTGTCTCGTCAGCCCTGATTTGTCCCAGCTGTGTTTCCCTCCTGTCTCTCATTCCCTGATTGCTCCCTCTGTGTATATTAGCCCTGTGTTCTCTTTGGTCTGTGTCGCGATCTCCCTTATCTATCCTCATTCATGCTGTGTGTTCTGTCTGCTTGCCTGCGTTTATTGTTTGTATTTTGGAAGTTTGTTACTTTGAGTTCAGCATTAAAGCTGTTTGAGTTCACGTTTGTCTCCGGAGTCTGCACTTTGGGTCCTTTTCCTGCCTGCACACAGCCGTTTCATACTATTGAGGTCCTAAAAGTCAGATATAAAAGGAACGGTTTGGGGTCTAAAACACATTTTGTGTAATTATAACAATATGTAATTTATGACCTGGTTACATACGGTCAGTAAGCACAAGTTCCCAAGCTAGTGACTTAGTAACCCACATTGAAGGGCCCGCATAGGTTGCTCTTCTTTGCTGCTGTTGTTGTTTTTGGGTTTTTTTGGGGGGTGGTACAATACCACCCCCAGCTGGCTTGGAGTGTGGACCAGAAAGTGACTGACCCACATAGCTGCCCATCACACCTGTTCAAAAGTCAGCCACGGCAGCCAGCATGAATAAAATATCTATCTACATAGTAAATGAGAAAATGCTTTGCGGTCTGGATAAAACCCTCTTGGGGTCTGGATTTGGACTGCGTTCCAGGGGTTGGGGACCCCTGCTATATACCAATATACTTCTGAAAGAAAATAGACATCTTCCCTTGAACTGAATAAAAGTAAGTTGATCACGCTGCAAAGAACAGAAGTAGTTCCAACAAAGAAAAGTAAAAAAAACGAAAAAAAGAAAAGAATAAAATTCATGTTCTGGAACATCAAAGTCGGAGCTTTGACCTTAATCCAGCAGAAATGTTGGTGAGGAAACCTCCGCTGGAGCTGAAGCTCTGTTCGTTATGGAGGAATAGTCTTTACTGAAAACCCCTCAGAGATGCAGTCCTGATCAAAAGTAAGACAACTTGAAAAATGACAAACTCATGTTTTGCATGGTTGGATCTTTACAAGGTTCCAAATAACATGCAACTGAAAGAAATGGGAGTGAGACAAAGCCTTTTTTGAGCATGCAGTTTATTGAAAATGGCACTTAAAATGAAACGAGCTGTTTTACAGCTGATCAAAGTTTAGGACCAGATGCCTTTAAAAGGCCAAATCTGTGCAAAAATGTGGTCATTTTCTGTCAGGTAGTCTCACACTCATGATGGCAAAGGCAAGAAAACTGTTCCCATTTTGAACGTGGCCGGGTTGTTGAACTGCAAAAGCATTTTCAACCAAAATGTCATGCTGTGATGTTTTTATTTACACACTGTGTATGTGTGCAGGCTGGTGGAAGGGCTGCATAAGTAGCACCACTCTACACAAAGTTATATTACACCTACAATATAGAACATGGTGTACTGCCAAACTCTAAAAGTAAATGTGCTGTTGACAAAAATAAAGTATCAGAAATGGAAAATCACAGATTCTCCAATTCTGCTGTGTTGGGTACAAAAACTCTATACTATGTATTTTCAACATCACTTGCTTTCATTTTTTTTGCCTTGTGAGCACAGATGCATTACTTTTCCCTTGAATGTAACACTTTTGTTTCCCACTGGGCAAGAATTTGCAGGCTAGTTTAGCAGCCACATTATTTCACAGTGAAGCTCTCTATCCCTGCAGAATATTAGCTTTTAAAGCCCTGGGGAGAATTCTGGCAACCTACCAATGCACACACTGCGGCCTTTGTTGTGAAAGGCCGCAGTACCTGACAATGGTACTAAACATCAAATGGGCAAAGTAGACAACAGAAACCAAACTACTTTGAAATAAAATGCATCTCATCGTGTTCCCTGCACTGAAAATATCCACCTAAAAAGCCTGCACTCAAACACTGCTGGGTTTCACCCCGTTGTCCCCACTGAACAAAAACACACTGGTCATGAAAGGCAGTCAAGGCTCTGCTACCTGCGCCTGCATTTCCTTAAAGTTCAGGGATCATAAATGTGCAACATCTTAATGTGTGTCAGTCGTGCACTCAGAGGCTTCCTTTGATGCATACGTGGTGAGCCTTGAGAACAGGAACATAACTTCAACACAGTTACACCATCACACACACTTCACATGCACCGAAGGTGCAATAACCAACAGCTGATATCTCCACAACACAAATAGACTCTCTCCACTGTCGTGCCACTGATGATTAATGGTCCTTGTAATTCCTCACCTGCTTTTTACTGAAGCCCACAATCAGCTCCTTAGTCTTGTTGATGTTTAGGAGGAGGTTGTTCTCCTGGCACCAGTTCTCCAGGTTCCTGATCTCCTCCAGGTAGGCAGCTTGGAGGGAATTATTGTGTTGAATGCTGAACTGTAGTCCACGAACAGCATCCTCTGCCAGTGTCAAGGTGACTCAGGGACACTGGCACAGAATTAGACACCATTTGTCCGTGTACAGGAAGCAAAGTAACAGTGTAAACCAAGCTGGGAGTCATTTTTTTATATATCACGCTGTCATGGTGGAGTCAATATTCAACAAATACCAATAATTACTCTTCCGATATCTGCCTGGAGAATTACTGGAGGACAGAGGAGGCAGAAGATAAAACCTTTCATAACAATTCTCGATTTTCAAGGTTTATTTTCTCATCTTACTATGTTGATTGTATTCAACACTATACTCCCTCATTTCTAACATTAAAAAAAGAGACCCTTGATTTCTAGATTAAAAAAACATGCCCAAAATTGGGTCAGATGAAATCCCTGTATTCAAGTTATGACAAGCCCACTTAGCTTGATGATTATTAATTTGAATGAGTAAAGACTTGATTTTTTTTTTCAGCATATTTCAGTTGCAATAATATTCTTTTGGGTTTATTGGAGGACTTTGCCAGAGCGAGGTGTTTCCATTTTGCGCTAAAACATGAGGGACGGGGATTTTGTTTTCTCAGTGCACCTATGACAGTGAGACAGGTTTTCAAATTAAGATGCAGCCTAAAACACCTGATTCAATTAGTAAATTCACTATATATTAGTTATCAAACTCAGTTTTCAACCTGAATGATTTCTCATTCTTAACTTTTTAGTTGGCTTCATTTAAATACAAATTGTGGCAATTTGGGGATCCGATTCATATTAGGCTACATTGACACTGCAGGCGAAAGCGCATTGAATCTGACTTTTTTGACCTTATGCGAACCATACCACATCTGATGTTTTAGAAAGCGACTGCTGTTTGAATGGTCATGAAGCAGTAAATCCGTCTTTTACATCACTGACACAAGACAGACGCCAAATATCAGCGCCAGAGAAGACATCGTGAACGCTTCCTGGCCATCCAGTGAAACTGTTGGGAAGACAACGTTGGAGAAATGTGAACATTTTATTTGTACTGTATAATCTGCAGATTCTGACAGAAATCTGCAACTATCCTTTGAAGCACCGCTCCTCTAAAACAGCAATAAGGATCATTATTAGGCCATATGTAAATAACAAAATAACTTTCTAACTTAAAGCAAAATTGGGAAACGTAAAGTCCGAACAGTCAAACAATATTGTTTGGTCTGGGTCTAAACAGAGCGCGTTGTGTGTGACGTCTTCTTTTGCGCATGCGGGCCGCTTTGAGGGTTCACACTAGAGCGCGTTTGCTGTCACATTTTATTTGTAGTGTGAACAAGCAGACAAAATCTGATTTGATCAAAAAATCGGAATTGAGCATTAAGACCTGCAGTGTGAACGTAGCCTTAATCAGACTCACAGACCAGCAGAGTTTCAAGTTTCCTCTATATTTTTTTCATTTTTCCTGCCGTTCACAACACTGGTTTGAAGAAATGAGTTCTGCCAAGTCCTGAATGTTAACGGCTATTTTGTAATTTCTCCAATCTGCCCCCGGGCTTCTTTGCCGCTTCCTATAAAAGTGAGCAAACAGAAGAAAGAGAGGAAAAAAAAACTGCATTAGTGGTCTGTATTTGTATAGCACTTAGTCCCTAAGGACCCCAAAGCGCTTCACACTACATTCAGTCATTCACCCATTCACACACTGGTGATGGCAAGCTACATTGTAGCCACAGCTGCCCTGGGGCGCACTGACAGAGGCAAGGCTGCCGGACACTGGCGCTACCGGGCCCTCTGACCACCACCAGTAGGCAAACATGGGGTTAGTATCTTGCCCAAGGATATTTGGCATGCAGCCTGGAGCAGCCTGGGATCGAACCACCAACCTTCTGGTTAGTGGCTGACCTGCTCTGCCACCTGAGCTATAGCCACCCCAATGTAGTAAACATCTACCACTAATGTAGTAAACATCAGTGGCTTCCAAACAAAACCCTATAAATGCAGCTGTTCATAATATCTTTTCTTTTCATATCGCATAATAGATGTTAATTTATTTCGATATTTCTTATATTTGTCTTCATTTTCCTTTGTTCTATGTGTCAAAAAAATCTTGTATAACCTATTTTTCCTTTTACAGGCTCTTTCCAGACCTTGTGTAAGCCATGGTTTTTTCTTTTTATAATTTTCAGAAAACTTTTTAATTGGACAATGGCTGTCATAGATTGACAAAAATATATCTAAAAATGCATTATATGCATCATTAGTGTCTTCCACATAAACTGTTTGGCAGTCATAATTTTCTAAGTCTGTTTTAAAAGCCGAAATTTGTTCTGGTGTTTTTATTCTACCACTGTAATCAATCTGCTTTTCCTCCTGAAAATGAAGTTGATTGTTCATTTCAAGCACTGAAAAGACAGGCAAGTGATCACTTACATCTGTGACTAACAGTCCACTATGTATCTTGCCGTCTATCTTATTGACAAAAATATTGTCGATCAAAGTGGCACTATCCATCATTATTCTGCTTGGCTTTAGAATCAACGGATGGAACCCAAAACTAAACATTGTATCAATAAATTCTGAAGTCTGATTATGGTTGTTTGCCTTCAATAGATCAATGTTAAAATCACCACAAAAAAAAGTCACCTTCTCTTTGTGTTTTTCTAATATTACAGAAATTTCTTTGGTAAACTGATCTATAAAGGATGCAGCTAACTAATATATTTTTAGATCTTTCAACCTGAATTTCAATGGTTAAACATTCCATCAAGTTATCAATCACAGCAGTCATGTTGTTAACAACTTTACATTTAAGATACGAAATAACAAACATGGCAACACCTCCTCCTCTTCTACTCTTCCTATTTTGCCAAAACATTTCATAGCCCTCTAGTCCATCTTGCAATTCTTTGTTGTCATTCAACCATGTTTCTGAAATTGCTACCACTGCAAACTTATTTTGGAATTGATCAAGATACGCTTTGATTTTAGAAAAATTTCTGTAAAGACCCCGACTGTTAAAGTGGATTAATGAAAAACCTTTTATCTTGGGATCCAACTCTTCCCCATTATAATATTCAAATGTCATATCAACATTCTGATAGAGGTGGATATCTGGATCAATACTATTGTCCAACTCATAAAATTTATAATCATGAGATCCAAAATATTCCATTTTTTGTCTTCTTTTTTTTTTTGTTTACACATTCACATGCATAGTTATTTTTCTCACACTTATCAGATATTGTTCATATCACAGTCAGCAACACAATTCTTTTCTACACTGAACTCTATTTATTTTGTTTAAATCTCAAGATCTGCAATGCCTTACAGTTCCTGGTCCAGGTATAATGGATGTGCCTTTCCTCAATCAATCAGAACTTTATTTGCCACATGCAAGTTGCCCTGCAGTGAAATGGGACACCCCCCCCCCCCCCCCCCCCCCGACCTTACATACACAACACAGACATCACATGGGGAGACAGGTCGGAGATCGGTAGTATTACGGAAAAACACGTAAATGTACAATACAATGGGGAAAGTCCAAGAGTGAAAAAAGAGACCTCTACTACAGAAAACAAAAAAACTCCTCTGCACAGAAAGCACATAAATGTCCACAGTACAACATTATGGAGCACATGACAAGCAACAGGGGTGGGTAGGGGGTGAGGAGTAATCCGAAGCAAACACAGCAGCCATCCTGCCCTGCGCTATTATTCCAGCGCTGGGCCCAGACCCGCTGTGTTCTCCAGGAGGGAACAAGCATTGAAGGCTTTTGGAAAGGGAGGGGGGATGAGTGAATGTCTTTGTCTTTGAAAAACTGAATAACTTGCTGCTCAAGCAAATCCTTTTCAGCTCTTGGTGCATCTTCCCCCTCCTCGTCACCTGCTGTACTCCGTGCATAGGTGTAGTGATTTGTCTTCAGTCCAGAAATAATCACATCTTCCATTCTTGTATACTGCTCCAAATCTTCAACTCTTTTTTCCAGCTCTTCAATCTTCTTATCTTTTTCCGTAATCACAATCTTCAGTTGTCTTACTTCTTCAATTAAGTCCAGTAGTCCTGCTTGCTGTAGGCCTACTTGCACCTTACTCAATTCCTCTGACATGAAGTTAAGAGACTTCTTAACTTCTTCAATATCTTCTGTTAGCCCCTTAGTTGTCATGTTTCTTGATCACCAATTTAAATTCTTAGAAGACAAAATGAATTCCAGGCTCCAGGTAATCCAATAGGCCAGGTGTTACTTGTAGAGCACATGTGATGAAAAAAGGACCCCAAACTTCAAAATTTGTGGAAATACTCACACAAAATGAAGCAGAACTTCTTTGTGAAGATACGAGTCCTAACCAATCTTTTGGATGTTAAGTTCTTTTGATGATATTTGTTGGATTGCTAAGATTGGATTGCTAAGAGTAACAAACACAGTTTTCCCAATCAGCAGCCATCTTGTCAGTTTGCCACAAGCCATGTGGGGGACACAGCAAACATGTGGAAGAAGGTGCTCTGGTCAGATGAGACCAAAATGGAACTTTTTGGCCAAAATGCAAAACGCTATGTGTGGCAGAAAACTAACACTGCACATCACTCCGAACACACCATCCCCACTGTCAAATATGGTGGTGGCAGCATCATGCTCTGGGGGTGCTTCTCTTCAGCAGGGACAGGGAAGCTGGTCAGAGTTGATGGGAAGATGGATGGAGCCAAATACAGGGCAATCTTGGAAGAAAACCTCTTGGAGTCTGCAAAAGACTTGAGACTGGGGCGGAGGTTCACCTTCCAGCAGGACAACGACCCTAAACATAAAGCCAGGGCAACAATGGAATGGTTTCAAACAAAACATATCCATGTGTTAGACTGGCCCAGTCAAAGTCGAGATCTAAATCCAATCCAGAATCTGTGGCAAGATCTGAAAACTGCTGTTCACAAACGCTGTCCATCTAATCTGACTGAGCTGGAGCTGTTTTGCAAAGAAGAATGGGCAAAGATTTCAGTCTGTAGATGTGCAAAGCTGGTAGAGACATACCCTAAAAGACTGGCAGCTGTAACTGCAGCAAAAGGTGGTTCTACAAAGTATTGACTCAGGGGGCTGAATAATTACGCACACCCCACTTTGCAGTTATTTATTTGTAAAAAATGTTTGGAATCATGTCTGATTTTCGTTCCACTTCTCACGTGTACACCACTTTGTATTGGTCTTTCACGTGGAATTCCAATAAAACTGATTCATGTTTGTGGCTGTAATGTGACAAAATGTAGGAAAGTTCAAGGGGGCCGAATACTTTTGCAAGCCACTGTACCTACCCCTGCTGGGGGCCCTGCTGCTGGGGGCCCTGTTGCTGAGATGGGCTACCCTTGTCAGACATTTTGTATCAACTCCATCCTTTAGAGGCCGAATTTGGAAGGCCGGGCTGGCCCTTGTTCTTCTTCATCTATCTTTTTATGGCGGTTGGCAAACAACTTCAGGTGCATTACCGCCACCTTCTGGACTGGAGTGTGGATCAGAACAGCTTTTACGCCTATACTCTCATATAAATACCTGTTGCTCTTAAAAACCCATATATTGCCCTCAGCCATACTGTTTGTGGCTTTTCATTTCCTTCCCTGCTCCAATAACAGCAAAAGGAGTGAGGCACTGAATGAACTGTATCAGCATGTCAGTGAGCAGCAGACGGCCCACCTAGATGCTTGTCTAATCCTAGCGGGTGATTTCAATCATGCAGACCCAAAGACTGTGCTTCCCAAACTGCACAAACACATAAATTTCCCACACGGGGAAACAATATTTTGGACAATGTTTTCACCATCCAGAGAGGAGATTACAAAACATCTAGCCAAGTGGTGCAGCAACAACAACCTGTCCCTGAATGTTGAGAATAGTAAGGAGGACTTCAGGAGAACTCACACCCTGCACACCTCAGGCAGTGGAGCTGCTGTGGAGAGGGTAAAGCAGCACCACGTTCCTGGGTGTGCACATCTCAGAAGATCTGAGTGGGTCTGTGATTGGCTGATTCAGACAGGCTCCTGATGTCCAGATTGGACGATTGAATGGACAGCCACCTACCTCTCCTTGTCTCCTCTACATCCAACAAAGAGCAACCTGTTTGTACTTCTGAGCATTTGTGTGAAAATCCTGAGCTGTGGTCTTTTTTGTAACGTGTGAGCCATTTGTAATTAAGATATGTTGTTTGAGATAAGAGCACTTATGTAAATAGTTGTTGTAAGCGTTCCTCGTAATTTCTTATTCACTGTACATATTGAGCACTGCAGCAGTTCAGTATGAGTGAGAAGGCCTTTTTGTTTTTTGGATAGGAGCTTAGGTTGAAGGATTGTCTTTTGTTTTCTTTGACTTCCTGATAGGGAACATTAGAAACCTTTTTGTTGTTTTGGCATTGCTCACATCTGAAGAGAATAAATTGCTGATTAATTGCTTTGTTGATGGCCTTTCTTGGGAGTGGTTGGAGTGGGGAGTCAGGATTACTCATATATAACATTGTCCAGACATGCCTGGTAAGGAGAGGAGGAGGAAACAGTGACATAAGGAGCTGTGAGAAGCAGTGGATTCTCAGCCTATCCCTGCAGGACATTAGCTTTTAAAGTCCTCAGGAGAATTCTGGCAACCTACCAATGCACACAGTGTGGTCTTCATTCACAAGATGACTGTTTCCCATTTCATAATTCACGTCCAGTCTATTTGTGGTGTGGAGATATCAGCTGCTGGTTATTGCACCTTCAGTGCATGTGAAGTGTGTGTGATGGTGTAAGTTATGTTCCCATTCTCAAGGCTCGCCACAAATGCCTCAAAGGTTAGTCTCTCAGGGCACGAATGATGCGTGCTACATGATGATGTTGCACATTTATGATCCATGAACTTCCCCACAGGGAAGGGTTAGGGTTGAGGCTCTTTGTAGACTGGAGTAACTCAGTCTGCGCTTCTTTTTCTCTCCTCCATTCCCCTGTTGTGTTGTAGATTTCATTGTTGTTGTTTTTTATGCTACCTGTTTTGACCTGTGGTTGGAAGAGGTCCAATCTCTCTGAGTGGCAAATAAATGGCTTCATCATCATGATCATCCTTTCAGAAAGATCAGGAAGACTAAAGCTCATCACTGGGATCAAGGAGGACTCATGATCTTTACCAGCAGCTCCCTCACAGGGAAATCTTCACCGTAGCTCCACTGTAGGCCCAGGTCAGAAGATGGACAAACCCAGCATTTCATGAACACTGTGATGAGACCTTTGGTTTATGTAATGTTATTAATACTTGGATAATCCTCAGAGGCTCTGGGCTTTTACACAAAGATATTCTATTCAGTCCTGTAGACAGTTATATATTTAAATATATGATCCTCTCTGGTTACTCTGGTATGAATGACTCCGAATTACTTTATGGTAAATAACACACTATTGGCAAAAACAATGAAAGAATTCCAGATCACAAGTTTGTTGTTCAACATGGAAGTGATGACCTTTGACCTTCATCAGGTTTTATTTAATTGTGTCAGAGAAAATATCACATGCTCTTCATGTAGCTGAGTACATTCAGTGTTTAAAATAGAAGCTGTGCAGGTCTGAGATCAGCAGGTCTCTGAAACACCAAACTGAGGTCCTGTTAATGCTGATGTATAGTGACACAGTTACAGGGGTGATGAATCCTTTTGACTCTTTGTCTTTATCAATCTTTGACTCTATCAATAAAACAGCTGCAGCTTTCACTGACAGCACATGTGGTACTTTAACCTTTGTACTGTTTTCATCAGTTAATTTTGCAGTGAACATTTTGGATGATCTACAAAGGTAAGTTTAATTTGTTTTTGTTTGTTTTTTTTGTGGGAGAAAAAAAGACCAGTTGATAAAGATCACTACTAAATTATTCACACAGAGGCTTCCATTCAGCAAAACTAAATAAATACTAAATAACTAAGTAACTTAAACACTCCTTCCACAAATCCTGTAGTATAAACAACTTTATTCTCACATAACAGACAAGAGATAACATATCAATATCACACTGTTACTATCTAACATTTAGCCCATAAGTTTCTACTGGTGGATTTGAATCTCTCCAAAATTGGAGCTCCAGCACCCCCATGCGAGTTAAACAGGTACTGTTTTTGATTTAAAAAATGCTGATCTATCCTTCGCTCTCTCCCGTCTCGCTGGTCTCTGAGCTTCGCTCTAACCAACATATCCTTTAAGTTTTTGTTTTTTATGCTGGCTGCTATCACTCTACAATTTTGAAAAGGAATTTTATCAGTTACGAGCCTGCCAAAATTCATTTTGAGAGACCTATTTAAAGACAAATATGAAGTGGAATACGTAGTGATCAGAGGCAAAATTTCCCCACCCTCCTCCACTTCCCCCTGTCCCCAGGTAGATGCTCGGGGTGATATTACCACTATTAAACCCGATTCTTTTATCCCCAGTATTGAACAGAGAAAACCCGACTCAGTGTGGTCAAAGCTCAAAAAATCATCTTTATTCTACATTTCCGGAAACGGAGAGCTGCAGACGCTAGCAAGCACCAACAGGTCTAAAACGTCACAAGCCAAATGCGTATATATATATAGTTCTCTTATACGTCACACACAGTTTCGATCAAAACAACTCTGCAGTACACTCTGCCTAGTTTCACTTTCTGTCTACATCCTGTCAGCCTCTGACCTAGTTTGTACTCAAAGTTGGCCCTCTCTTAAACTGGAAGCAAACTACAGGGTGGGCCATTTATATGGATACACCGTAATAAAATGGGAATGTTGGTGATATTAAAGTCCTGTTTGTGGCACATTAGTATATGTGAGGGGGCAAACTCCTCAAGATGGGTGGTGACCATGGTGGCCATTTAGAAGTCGGCCATCTTGGATACAACTTTTGTTTTTTCAATAGGAAGAGGGCCATGTGACACATCAAACTTATTGGTAATGTCACAAGAAAAACAACGGTGTGCTTGGTTTCAACGTAACTTTATTCTTTCATGAGTTATTTACAAGTTTCTCTTTGTTCACAGCCATTGACATGTCGAAGAGGTTAACACGTGAGGAGCGGATCGAAATTGTGTTGATATCTGGTGAACGCAGTAACCGGGTCATTGCAGCAGATTTCAATGCAAGACACCCTACGAGACCACCCATCTCCCATGCTACAGTAAGCAAACTGCTTGCTAAGTTTCGTGAAACTGGTTCAGTGTTGGATTTGCCAAAATGTGGACGCAAGAAAACTATCACTAATGAAGAAACATGAGTGGCTGTCCTAGCTTCATTCAGCAAGAGCCCACAGCGTAGCACTCGCCGCATGTCACTGGAGAGTGGCATTAGTCGAACATCCCTTCGGCGGATATTAGCTACTCACAAATGGCACCCTTACAAACTCCAGCTACTGCAGCATCTCAACGAGGATGACCCAGATCGGCGCACAGAATTTGCAGAATGGGCAAAACAAAAATTGGAACAGGACCCTCAGTTCACGCAGAAGATTTTGTTCAGTGATGAGGCAAACTTTTATGTGAATGGTGAAGTTAACAAACAAAACCACCGCTATTGGTCTGACACTAACCCACATTGGATGGATCCCTCCAAGACTGTTGGAACAACAAAAGTGATGGTTTGGTGTGGTATATGGGGTACAACGATAGTGGGTCCATTCTTCATCAATGGAAACCTCAAGGCCACTGGATATTTGAAATTGCTACATGATGATGTGTTTCCCTCTTTGTTCACTGAAGCTGGCACGTTCCCTGAGTTTTTCCAGCAAGATGGTGCACCACCACATTATGGGTGCCAGGTCCGAGCATTCCTAGATGAACAGTTTCCTGGAAAGTGGATTGGTCGTCGTGGGCCAGTTGAATGGCCCCCAAGGTCTCCCGATCTGGCCCCCTTAGACTTTTATCTTTGGGGTCATCTGAAGGCAATTGTCTATGGTGTGAAGATACGAGATGTGCAGCACCTGAAACTACGGATACTGGATGCCTGTGCTGGCATTTCTCCTGCGGTGTTGCTATCAGTGTGTGAAGAGTGGGAGAAGAGGGTTGCATTGACAATCCAACACAATGGGCAGCACATGAAACACATGTTATAAGTGGTCAGAAACTTGTAAATAACTCATGAAAGAATAAAGTTACGTTGAAACTAAGCACACCATTGTTTTTCTTGTGACATTACCAATAAGTTTGTGTCACATGGCCCTCTTCCTATTGAAAAAACAAAAGTTGTATCCAAGATGGCCGACTTCTAAATGGCCACCATGGTCACCACCGATCCTGAGGAGTTTGCCCCCTCACATATACTAATGTGCCACAAACAGGACTTTAATATCACCAACCATTACCATGTTATTACGGTGTATCCATATAAATGGCTCACCCTGTATATTAAAAACAAGTGACAATAAGCACTAAATAAGCACTAACAATATATATTTATTTCGTAACACCACCTTCTCTTTTGAACCTGTCCTGATTCGAGATATTGAGAACCAAAACAAAATACCAGAGGCCCAGAAGGATGCAATCAAACAGATGAGTTTATTGAACACGCGCGGGAAGATGTACACTGCAACACATCAGATGTAGATCTTCGCCCAAAAATACACTTCAGATTGCTTTTATAACGTCAGGGCTAAAACGCCCCCTCTCGCATTCTAAGAACATCATTTGGATTCTAAGAACATAATTTGCATTTTGTACAGACAATGATCAATTTTTAGAGCTGATTGCAGACACAGAAGTTCCTCTTTCTAGCATCTTCTTTCCAAATATGGTGATGATCTCAGACCCTGGAGATCCCCGTAAACTTGTCCTCCTGTTGACCCATCACCTATCATCTGTTGTTAAGCAAACTCCAATGGAACAGGTTACACAAGAAGCTGATTACATTCAGGCCTTCACTCAAGCCTGTTTCTAAATTATATGTACTATATGTGTTTTGTAAGCATGTATGCTGTTTTAACCTTAATGTAATGTGTGTATACAATGATTACGGCTGCTCCTGTAATACAAAGGTTAATGTGAGACCAACAGGTTTTAATGAACATCTCAATGCAGTATCAATGCTGTAAATTATATTGTTAATGATGCAGGATATATTATAGCAATAAAATAATTTCTTCAATTCCACAAACCCAATTCCAAAGGAGTTTTTCTCTTTATAGCTCTCAGAAACCTCTCCGAATACCCCCGCGTCTAAGACTCTGAAAAAGGACTGTAATGGAATCTTGTAAATCTTCTTCACGGGACGATATTCTATGGAACCTGATGATCTGTGACTTCACAATGCCCCTAAATGTGTGTTTGGGGTGATAGCTCGCTTTATGGAGGAGTGCAAGAGTATCGGTTGGCTTAAAGTACACCCGGGTGAGTATTCTCTTCTGCCGCTCATCCACTTGCTCGAAGAATACTGTTGTGTCTAAAAAGTTAACCTGGTGCAAGTCCAATGTATCTTTCACCTTGATCGAAGCATGATGGTTATTCAACACACCAATAAATTCTTCAAACTCATCCCTACTATAAGCCCAGGCCCCTATGATATCATCTAGATATCATAGGGTTTGTTGCGGCATTTCTTCAAAGCACCTGCCTCCCACTCACTCATATAGAGATTTGTGTAGGAGGGGGCAAATCTGTGCCCCATCGCTGTTCCCTCTACCTGCAGGTATCGATTGCCGTTAAACTGAAAGTCATTGCATCTCAAGCAAAGCTCTAAAAGCTGTAATATCTCCTCATCCGATCTCTGGGCATTCGGGTTTCTTCTAAAGACATTTTGCACTGTACTCAAACCTAAGTCTGTACTAATGTTTGTGTACAGGCTCTCGATGTCGATTGTAAACAGCAGAGCATTACTTGGTAACACTATTTGTCTGACAACCTCCAAAAAGTGATGTGTCTTTTAGGTAGCTCGGATGTTTGACGGAGAGAGGACCCAGGAAGTGGTCTATATACAGAGAGGCATTATAAGTAACACTACAGTCCGAAACTATAGCACCCGATGTGGTACTGGCCAGCTCCGCGGTTCTTTATGAATTTTCGGTAGCAGATAAAATTGTCTGTTGTGAGGGGGGGTGGGTCCAAATAAAAAATCCCGCTGCTTCGCGGTGATGTATTTTTTTTTTTTTTATAATATAACCGATTGATAATATTATAAATTTGGTTTTGTGACGTTTTTTGTAGACTTTCCCGTATTGGCCTATAGTATTTAGTATTTGCAAGTTGTCTGTGTGCCTCCCATACAAATTGTTGTTTATCCACAATGACAACTTTGCTCCCCTTGTCTGCGGGTTTAATCACAATGTTTCTGTTTCCTTGCAGCTCCCTAATTACTTCCCTCTCTTCCTGGGCCTGTCCCCTATCCCCATTCACTCCTGGAAGAAATCGATGGAAAATATGAATGTCTGACTGTATGAGCTCCCTCACCTGCTCCCATGTTGGTTCCCAGTGAGATGGTAAGGTAAATTTTGCCTCTGGATTAATTTTATTTCTGTTATTGTTTTGTGAAAAATAATCCATAATTTTAATTCTTCTGTGATATAAATGGAGATCCCTCCATAACCCAACTCTGTCAAACGTTTTTGGGATCGGTATGTAAGTAAGCCCCCGCTCCAATAAACGTACTTCTGTGGGGCGAAATAATTCAGATAAATTTAATACATTACGATCCGATTCCCATCATAGTTCAACAGAGGGCTCCCTTTCCCTCCAAGGCTGAGGATCGACTGAAAATCCAGCCGTAACTGTTCACACCCATTTGCGAGTACAGATTGCGCTGTATCTTGCGTCCAGTGAATGTTGTCCCCAATCGTTCTGAACTGGTCCCTGGGAAGCGGGTTCAAGACCAAAAATCGTTCTGCAGCGACGTTATTGATGAGAGTTAGATTTCGTTGTTGTTCTTTTGGGAGCAAGACGAAAAATTAATTAAAGGGAAAAACACATTTTTTGTATAGCATTCTTAACTGTTTGATGGAGGTTTTTTCTGCGTCCTGATCCCTATTGTTAATTCCCACTGACAAAACTACCAATTTGGTATAAGGATGAACAGGAGTCTTCTTCAATACCTGGAGAAAATGATAGAACGAAGCCCCCAGATAGCTGTCGATTTGAATTCTGTCATTATTGTAAGTTGGTATGCGGTTTAAATTAGAGTCACCCAAAAACCAAATTGGCCAATTCCCACAAAATGCCTAATCCACGATTTTTCTACCCTTCCTGACTTTATGGTAAGTGGGACAACACCTATTTACCGTCTGCTGTTTCTCTTTGACTTTTGGTCTCTCTCTCTCGTGCTCTATTGTTTCAGGAGTGAGGCCCTGAGAGGAGGTGGGTCTAACTGGAGGTGCAGTAGGGTGGATATTTTTGGGGTCAGATGCGGTCTCCTACACTTTGGTGTTTGGCCACACTGTGGTCCACAGACCTTCTCATCATCATGTTGTTATTATTATTCCCCACCACCTTTGCTTGGCCGTTTACACTCCTTTCACCTTTCGAGCTTGAACCCCAAGGGCCACCCCCGCCCAGCCCGAGGTCTGGCAGCAGAAGAATGGGTCTGATTGATAGTCTGGGTCACTGCAGGTCTGTATCTCCGGGCTAACCTGGAACACTGACACATTAGAGTAAACGTTTTTAGTCTGGTGAAATGAATGACTCTGTTGTTCTCTCTGTGCCTCAGGTCTAATTTGTACCTCGCTCCTATTTGCTCTTTCAGTAGGTTTTCTTCAATTTGTTCTAGACTGAACAAAATCATCATCTATCTGAGGAATCTAAGCCTAACTTTAACCCCCCCCAGGTCTCTCTCCCTCCCCTGGTCCCAACACAGGGCGGGAGGTCGAGGAGCGCGAGGGGGGCCTTACACCTGTCGGCTGTGGATCCCGAATGGACACCTGTTCGCTGTTTCCAGGAAAAAAAGGAGAAATGACCCTGCTTGGTGAGACGTCCCTGGCCTTATTGAACTGTGGTATTGGCGCGGGGTCGTCTATCAAAGGGGTAGATTGTGAGTCCCGAGCAGTGGGATTCCTTGTAACCTGAACTTCAGGGTACAAGGATGTCTGATTTAATCTGTTTACTTGACTCAGAGCTGGAAATTCCTCCTCGCTCTCTAAGTTTAATTTTTCTGCCGTCTCTTCTCCAAAGGATTCTGCAGACGGCCAGGAAGCAGAGATGTCTGAGCCCTCCAAGTTTTCAATAATTAGGGATCTGACTGCCTCCATCGTACCTTCGGCTAATCTGGCTTTGTACCGCTTTGTCGTCCAGTTTGCCACAACCTAAAAAGCTGTATCATCCCATGCTATATGACCATGGTTTACAATAATCTTAGTGTAATGTTCCTGCAGTATAGAAAGGCTCCCCAAGTTCCTCCGTGTGGGGAGGAGGGCCTGATAAATGCTGTGGGTTTTAATATCTGTCTCCTCATTCCTTTAGGGGGAGTCTGGGTCAGAATAGCTTTATCAATGATGTTTTTGTGGTGTACAGCCTGCATTAATTCAAAGTAACTTTTTCCTACCTGTCCAGTATTAATACTCAACAGATGGTACACAAAATGATGATTACGCTGTGTGCCTGTTTGTCCCCTCTGTCCTTCCCCCTGAATTGCTGTTGTGATTTCTGGCAGATGGGCTCCTTCTGCCCTCCGCTGGAAGGGGGAAAACCAAAGTGCGGGTCCCGATTGCCAAAGGCATCCTTGTTCCTGCCTCAGGGAACCATGTCCCTCACTTGGTGCCCTGAAAAGGGATTATTTAAATATCTTGAGTCTGAGGGCTTCGGATGAGGAAGGGGGGGGAAAAAAGGGGGGGGGGGGGGGCAAGAGGGAGGGAGAGAGAGAGAGAGAGAGAGAGGGTTGGGTTTGGGGCCCAGGGTTAAACCAGTATAGGGTTAGGGTTAGGGGGTTAGGGGAATACAAAGTGGGAGTCCGGTCCCCAAAGGGGGCCGGGCTCCAATGCACGGTCCGTACCTGCTCCCATCCCGGGCGGTCAGGTTCCCCACAGCATGCCCCGGAGGGATATAATGGTGGTGGGCACTGATGCCCCCAAGTCAAAAAATTACCCATCATTGGGTGGTAGTGGCCATTTAGTGTTCCAACTGAGCCCGTCGCGACGTTTCGGCGTAAATGTGCCTTCATCAGGCTGGGCTCAATGACTGCAGGGACTGTTTTGTCCTCTATTTATAGGCTTCTCTGACTTTAGATTTTTTTCTATGGACTTTCTATCCCTTATTTGTTTTTTCTCTGCTCTGTGCGTTTTTTTCTCTGCACTTTTTCATCTCAACCCTAAATTGGGGAGGAATATTTTCTCTGCTCTGTGCATTTTTTTCTCTGCACTTTTTCATCTCAACCCTAAATTTGGGAGGAATATAGCCCATCTCAACCCTGTTTTGGGGAGGAAAGCTTCTCAAAAATATGGCACCCCCTGTCCTTAGTTCCACTCTGTACTTCTGATTAGTTTCTGGCACCCCCATCCTAAGTTACCACTCTAGGTTTCATTTTATTTGTGTTTTTTGTATTTTTCCATTTTTTTGGCTTTTCTTTGTTTTTTCTAGGGGAGGCCTTACGCCCAAAATTAGGGTTAGGGCAGGAAAGGGGAGAGGTTAAGGTCAGGGGAGGAAGGTGGGTAAGGTCAACAGGGCTACTGCAATTAGGGAACTCAACGCTACCCAAGCGGGCGGTCAGGCGGCACTGGCTGATTAGGGGAATACAAAGTGGGAGTCCGGTCCCCAAAGGGGGCCGGGCTCCAATGCACGGTCCGTACCTGCTCCCATCCCGGGCGGTCAGGTTCCCCACAGCATGCCCCGGAGGGATATAATGGTGGTGGGCACTGATGCCCCCAAGTCAAAAAATTACCCATCATTGGGTGGTAGTGGCCATTTAGTGTTCCAACTGAGCCCGTCGCGACGTTTCGGCGTAAATGTGCCTTCATCAGGCTGGGCTCAATGACTGCAGGGACTGTTTTGTCCTCTATTTATAGGGTTCTCTGACTTTAGATTTTTTTCTATGGACTTTCTATCCCTTATTTGTTTTTTCTGTGCTCTGTGCGTTTTTTTCTCTGCACTTTTTCATCTCAACCCTAAATTGGGGAGGAATATTTTCTCTGCTCTGTGCATTTTTTTCTCTGCACTTTTTCATCTCAACCCTAAATTTGGGAGGAATATAGCCCATCTCAACCCTGTTTTGGGGAGGAAAGCTTCTCAAAAATATGGCACCCCCTGTCCTTAGTTCCACTCTGTACTTCTGATTAGTTTCTGGCACCCCCATCCTAAGTTACCACTCTAGGTTTCATTTTATTTGTGTTTTTTGTATTTTTCCATTTTTTTGGCTTTTCTTTGTTTTTTCTAGGGGAGGCCTTACGCCCAAAATTAGGGTTAGGGCAGGAAAGGGGAGAGGTTAAGGTCAGGGGAGGAAGGTGGGTAAGGTCAAGGGTTAGGGTTAGGGTAGGGTTAGGGTTAGGGGTTAGGGTTAGGGGTTAGGGTTAGTGGGTAAAAGCCAGTGTCTGACCGAATAAAATTGGAATAAGTGGAAAACTAAGCGTGGTAGAGGGATGAAAGTGGTGTCTAGGCGGGGGTTTGGGGCCGCTGCGGACACCCTGGTGAAGTCCCAATGTGGATAGCACCAACGGTTCTGAACTTTGTCCAATTGGGTCCAAATCTGACCGAATAAAAAGTATGAAATTGGAGATAGGAGTGCCGGACCGGGCGGATTCGACCACCACTGTACTCAGCAGTCCCTGCCGCCTCGTCAGACATGCGACACGGCAGGGTTGGGTGAGCTAACATGTGACCGTACCTTTCTGTTCGGTTGGCCGACGGGTGCCGAGTGACCCATCTGCGGATGTGGGATGCAACCCCGAGTCCGAGGGTGGGAGCCTGGCCGCTCTGGGACCTTCCTGCGTGGAGAGAGAGTGGAAAGATGGCCGTTCAGTTCTTGTGAGTTTATTTTTGACGTCTTTTTTGTTTTTCTGTGTGCAGATCCCATTTATTTTAGGTTAAAGCTTAAAGTTACACAAACAAAGAAGTACTTTGAACAGTACAAAAGTGGGAAAAAAACTGAAAAATGTAGAGAAAGCCCAGTACACAAAAGTACTTTCCCCAGACAATCCCAAACAGGGAGAGTAATGCCTTTTGTGTTTAAATGCACAGCAAAGTGGCACTTCCTCTCTTTCGCACACACACTCACACACTCACACACACACTCACACACACACACACACACACACACACAGACACACTAAGTTGATCTACAGGGCAAGATTTGAATTTCAGTGCTCTGTGATCCGTCTGCCCGTCATTCTCTGTCTCTCTCCCTCTGTCTCACACACACAGACACACACACACACACACACACACACACACACACACACTCACACACACGCACACACACACACACTCACACACACAGACACACACAGACACACACACACCAAAGCACACAGGACAGCCTCTGTGAAACTGGAATGTTACAAGAGGTGCTCCCTCTGCTGGCTGAATGCAGCACAGAGTGTCTGACTGTGTTCGCCAGCATCTAAACTTTCAGCTTGTGACAATCAATGACATGTCTGGTCCACAAGAGGGAGCTCCGGTGGTAAGTCCATTGAATTGTATATTAGAGGTGTTGCACGAGTGGACTTGCATGTACTGCTGGTGTAAAAGAGAGGCACATACACACACACACACACACACACACACACACACACACACAGAGACACACTAAGTTGATCTACAGGGCATAATTTGAATTTCATTGCTTTGTGATCTGTCTGCCTGTCATTCTCTCTCTCTCTCTGTGTCTTTCTGTCTCTCCCTCTCTGTCTCACACACACACACACACACACACACACACACACACACACACGCAGACACACACAGAGCGGCTCAGAGATGAGGGCAAAGCAACAGAATTGAAGAGTTTTTCAGTGTCAGAGAGGGCCTGTGATGCTGGGAGTTTGTGACAGTGCATGCTTTACCTGTTTGGTGCTGCCTATTGGTCCCAGGAGGCGGAGGAGAGGACAAGAAGATTTGGAGGCAGCGGTGGGCTGAATTTGGGTTGAGGTGATTTGTGCCCTGTGAAGCTTGGATGGCTGACTCTCTGTTTCCTGTTCCTGTCATCTCCTTGTCCACACACGCGTTCACAATGGAGCCTAGAATTTGGAGAGCAACACATGATCAGTTAACCCAATAACAGAATGGCCTTGTGGGTCTGTCTTTCTCTGTGGTTTGTTTGATTCTCTTTTGGGGGTAACTTCTTTTTTGTTTTTCTGTGTGCAGATCCCATTTATTTTAGGTTAAAGCTTAAAGTTACACAAACAAAGGAGTAAACAGACACACTAAGTTGATCTACAGGGCAAGATTTGAATTTCAGTGCTCTGTGATCCGTCTGCCCGTCATTCTCTGTCTCTCTCCCTCTGTCTCACACACACAGACACACACACACACACACACACACACACACACGCACACACACACACACTCACACACACAGACACACACAGACACACACACACCAAAGCACACAGGACAGCCTCTGTGAAACTGGAATGTTACAAGAGGTGCTCCCTCTGCTGGCTGAATGCAGCACAGAGTGTCTGACTGTGTTCGCCAGCATCTAAACTTTCAGCTTGTGACAATCAATGACATGTCCGGTCCACAAGAGGGAGCTCCGGTGGTAAGTCCATTGAATTGTATATTAGAGGTGTTGCACGAGTGGACTTGCATGTACTGCTGGTGTAAAAGAGAGGCACACACACACACACACACACACACACACACACACACACACACACACACACACACAGAGACACACTAAGTTGATCTACAGGGCATAATTTGAATTTCATTGCTTTGTGATCTGTCTGCCTGTCATTCTCTCTCTCTCTCTGTGTCTTTCTGTCTCTCCCTCTCTGTCTCACACACACACACACACACACACACACACACACACTAAGTTGATCTACAGGGCAAAATTTGAATTTCAGTGCTCTGTGATCCGTCTGCCCGTCATTCTCTGTCTCTCTCCCTCTGTCTCACACACACAGACACACAGACACACACACACACACACACACACACACTCACACACACGCACACACACACACACTCACACACACAGACACACACAGACACACACACACCAAAGCACACAGGACAGCCTCTGTGAAACTGGAATGTTACAAGAGGTGCTCCCTCTGCTGGCTGAATGCAGCACAGAGTGTCTGACTGTGTTCGCCAGCATCTAAACTTTCAGCTTGTGACAATCAATGACATGTCCGGTCCACAAGAGGGAGCTCCGGTGGTAAGTCCATTGAATTGTATATTAGAGGTGTTGCACGAGTGGACTTGCATGTACTGCTGGTGTAAAAGAGAGGCACACACACACACACACACACACACACACACACACACACACACACACACACACACTAAGTTGATCTACAGGGCAAAATTTGAATTTCATTGCTTTGTGATTTCTCTTTCTGCCTCTCATTCTCTCTCTCTCTCTGTGTCACACACACACACACACACACACACACACACACACACACACACACACACACAGGCAAGCACACACACACACACACTCAATTATTACAATTTTATTCGGTCGACTACTGGCTATTACCCCCTAACCACTAAGCCTGAAACCCTAATTTTTTTTTTAACCGAACATAAGTTAAAAAAGACGAATGGGAATTTACACAGCCGATGGGAGAATATAAAAGGCTGAGCTCGCACAGGAGCTCATTTTCCACTCGGCACTCGATGAGAACACATCTCTGCCTGTCCAACTATTGACAGCTAACCTAGCAAAGAGAATTTTTTTGCAAACAGCTTTCCATTCCTTCAGAGAGGCGCACCAGTGTGGACTTGGATGAACAGTTATTTCAGAGAGTCTCAGGAGGCCCTATGGAAGCTTGACCAGCAGACGAACCAACAACAGCAAATGCCAGTCCTCCAAGTCGGGCAGATTTACACTTAAAGAATCCCATTTTGCTGTGTAAAAGAGAAAATTACACTGTGTCTCGGCTGGTGGTGGAACCAGACAGTCAGGCAAGTTCACGCTGCAAGGACTGTGCACGTCCCCCTGCCTTCAAAAGAGGGGGGAGGAGTCAGTCTTCACTCCCTAAATGTTCAGTATTCATGGCTCAAAGATTGTTTCATTTTGAGGAAGGGATAAAAGAAATTGCAGTACTAGTGAATATTTCACTAAATAACACACTCGTTGTATTGATAGCCAGATGGGAATATTTTGACCCAAACTGCTGACTGCTCTTATCAGTGAATTTTACTGTAGTAGAAGAAACAAGCCGGGAACACTCCAGGTCCCAAACTCCACTCCAAGTTCGTGCTCCCAAATTTGATTTCCCCTAACCCCTTGTTTTCCCTAACGCTTTCGGACTCTTTGGTTGTGTTCCCCAGGGACACATAAGCCCTCACGCCACGTCAAGGGTTAGGGGGTTAGGGGGTAGGGTTAGGGGTTAGGGTTAGGGATAGGGAAAAGCTCGGGGACCCTCCCCAATAATGGCATACTAGCCAGGGTACGGTTAGTGGGTAAAAGCCAGTGTCTGACCGAATAAAATTGGAATAAGTGGAAAACTAAGCGTGGTAGAGGGATGAAAGTGGTGTCTAGGCGGGGGTTTGGGGCCGCTGCGGACACCCTGGTGAAGTCCCCATGTGAATAGCACCAACGGTTCTGGACTTTGTCCAATTGGGTCCAAATCTGACCGAATAAAAAGCATGAAATTGGAGATAGGAGTGCCGGACTGGGCGGATTCGACCACCACTGTACCCAGCAGTCCCTGCCGCCTCGTCAGACATGCGACACGGCAGGGTTGGGTGAGCTAACATGTGACCGTACCTTTCTGTTCGGTTGGCCGACGGGTGCCGAGTGACCCATGTGCGGATGTGGGATGCAACCCCGAGTCCGAGGGTGGGAGCCTGGCCGCTCTGGGACCTTCCTGCGTGGAGAGAGAGTGGAAAGATGGCCGTTCAGTTCTTGTGAGTTTATTTTTGACGTCTTTTTTGTTTTTCTGTGTGCAGATCCCATTTATTTTAGGTTAAAGCTTAAAGTTACACAAACAAAGAAGTACTTTGAACAGTACAAAAGTGGGAAAAAAACTGAAAAATGTAGAGAAAGCCTAGTACACAAAAGTACTTTCCCCAGACAATCCCAAACAGGGAGAGTAATGCCTTTTGTGTTTAAATGCACAGCAAGTGGCAGTCTGTCTGTCTGTCTCTTACACACACACGCACACACACAGACACACTAAGTTGATCTATACATCAAAATTTGAATTTCAGTGCTCTGTGATCCGTCTGCCTCTCACTCTCTCTCTCTCTTTCTGTCAACACAGACTTACACTTTTCCACACAACATGACACACTCACCCACACTTTTTCCACCTTTTCTCAACAACAACAAAGAAACACAAGTAAGAAACTAAGAAAGACCTTCGGGGTCCGTGCTCCCAAATTTGATTTCCCTTAACCCCTTGTTTTCCCTAACCCTTTGGGACTCTTTGGTTGTGTTCCCCAGGGACACATAAGCCCTCACGCCACGTCAAGGCAGAGTCCATGTGAGGGTATGTTTTTTTAAAAAACAATTTTTTTAAGTATTTTTTTTTTTTGTTTGTTTGTTTCATTTCTCTTTGCTTTTGGTATTCTCACACAAATGTTTAGAACAGTAACATATATTTTCTAATGTCAACATTGATTTTTTTCACAGAACATGATGTCAAAAATTTACAGGTACGCCTACTACCCTAACATTTATATTTTAATTACAAGAATGAACTTTTCACAGCACACAATGTCACAATTTTGGAAACAACAGTAACATGGAAACAACAGTAACATGGCATCACACTTGTTTAACATGGAAAAAAACACAAGAACGTATTAAAAAAAAAATTAAAAACCCAAAGTTTTTCATCACAACATCACATTGACACCAAGGACCGTCTTTTGTGACCAAATGCCTGGTATGACCGGGCGGACAGGCCTGCAGCCTTGCAATCGCGAACATACTGTTTGTATGCATTCTTAACCCTGACTGAAGGGTCCGTATTCACAAATGATACCTCCTGTTCTGACCAATGCCTCCTGACATTGGCTGGCATGAACACAGCTGTTGTGGTCACAGTGTCCGGTTCCTCATCCTCCAACTCGACAGGAACTTCCACAGGATCCAGCTCCAGTTGCAGTGTTGGAGGCTTCTTCTTTGGATGCACTGGCTGGATCACCATACGATATGGGATGTCATAGTACAGTTTGTAAAGGGTGAATCCAAACGTACGCTGACATGGAGATGTTGACAGAATCTTACATTTCTGAAGGTCTGCTTGGCTGACCTTCAGCTCCAGGAGCAGGTCCTTGATTTTCTCAAAAGACACGAAATCCCTGTTCATCAGGAGGCCAACTGAACTGACCAGGGTGAGTATCTTCTTTTGAGTTTCAGGATCAGTCTGTTGAGGAAGCCTTTTCAATACATCCACCAACCATGGCATGCCGTGTTCCCTGTATCTCTCAAGGTTCCGTGCATAGCAAAGCGAACGTCGCTCCATCTCCATTGCTATATCTCCGACCATGGCTGATGACCGTGCCTCCACCGAAGGCTGTTGGTCATCGTTGTGGACTTCAACAAAGTCAATGAAGTTCCAGGTTGCCTTCCGCGTTCCCCGGAGATCCCTAAATTTCAGGTCGGGGAACCACCTTATCTTCATTTCAACAAATCCAGCCTTCAGGCATTCTTGAACATCTTTGCCACAATCTTGAAGGAGCACCCTGGCCCTGGAGAAGGTGAAGGGAGTTGGAAAAGACTCCCTTGTGGCGAGGTTCGCAACCAATGCGGAGAGGCTGACGTGTCCCTTCAAATTCTCAGGGCACTTGGCTCCCTGGAGCGCAGCGACGGGGATCTCTTCATTTCGCCGAAAGAGGTCTTGCAGCAGAAGGAGGAGAAGTGAGGGACCAACTACGGCAGGCTCACACTCCATGTTGCAGGTCAGGGAAAACACCCTCTGAACTCGAAGAACCTGTAGAGGATCCTTGGTCCAGTGTAACAAGGGGGGAGTTGTGTCCTCAATTGCTGGCCCAGTTGCAGAGCCAAGCGCCATGAAGCCCCGGACATGTGTGGCACTGAATTCATGCCGAGAACTTGTGCCCAGGGCAGAGGAATACACAATGTCAACATTAGACAACGGGTGTCCATGGAATGCCTCCTCTAATGCTATTTCTAGCTGAAAGGCTCTCCACACGGGCAGGAACCCACCTTTGCCCTCGTGCTGTTGGCCCAGCTGCCAGAGCTCCTCGACCATGTGGGTTAGACACTGGGAAAGGACAGACTGGAGACTTAGCTCTTCCTCCTCCCATTGGAAAGGTACGAGAAGTGGGACGTCCTCCAACAACCTTTGGATGTTAGGAATCTGGAAGAAAGTGTGAGGAGGAATGGGTTCCTTCAGTACTCCTAAATCCTCTTCATCCAGCCCCTGGACCATCTCGATGCGCAACGGGTAGTTGCATTTGCACTTGATGGTAAGGTCCCGCATGTGGATGTAGTAATCCTCCGCACGCGTGTGAAGAGCTTTCTGGTAGTTGGGGTGGCTCAGCCCACAATTCACTATCAACCCACTTACTGGGTGTCGGAATGTTGATTGATAGTGGGTGTGTGGACTGGCCACGTAAAACTGCCAAAACGTAGCAAACGGCAGTCTGGCAATTTTAGCCAAAGCTGGAGCAACATCCAGCTCATGTTGATCCAGCTGTGTCTGAAAGTTTGCACACTCGTGCATGGACATGGCAGTGAAAAGTGTTGCTCTTGGCCCAACCAACAACTGTAAACCAGCTCTAGACCAGAAAAGTTGGGTGTTGGTGTCATCTGGAATCACATTGCACGCCACATGCAGAGAACACCGAACGATGTTCTGGAAATCCGTGATTTTGGATACAGTGAGTGGTTCAGGTGACTTTTGGCCAAACTTGTACACAAAAAAACGGAGATCCAATGTCGGATGTTCAGGCAACAAATCCTTCGACTGATCAATAGTGCAAAGCACAAACTCTTGATCCTGAGGTAGGACATTCATGAACCCTTTGTTCTGCAGGACTGTCTTCTGTACAGAGGGTCGATCAAGATGTCCAACTGGGAGGGCTCTAAGGTTCTCAACAAAGTTGACCATCATGCCATTGATGAGGTCAACTGTTTCTGTGAGAAAATATCCCGGGGACTGACAGGCTTTATCCACCCTCACAAGCGATCTGGGAATTGCAACAACATGCAATTTAAAACCTTCGTCCAGCTCAATAAGATCGACGCCTCGAACCTTGTGGAGCACTTCCAGACCTTGCCTGGAAAACTTGGTAAGATCCAAATGTTTCTTGATTAAATGCCAAGAATTACGAAGTTGTTGGATCCGATAGAGAGAAAGGTTGAACTTCGAAAACAACAGCTTCAACCTTTCCAGCCATTTCAGTTCGATTACGATGCCGTCAAAATCGAACACAGCATCTAATTGCTCAGCAGCATTGTCAACGGTAGTAGCCTGAAGAGGAATGAGGATCTCCGGGTCAGTAAGGAAATCTGAAACACTGGAGGAACTCAAAAATGCTCTGGCCAAACCATCCATGTTCTCCTTAGCAACATCCTCCATGGCTGGTGGAATCTGGTAAGTAAAAAGAAAAAAATTGGGTAAGAACACACAATAAAATCAGGTAACACATACACAGCAGGTAAGTGCACACACACAGACACAGACACACACACACACACACACACACACACACACACACACACACACACACAGAGAGAGAGAGAGAATAGACAGGCTATTCCCTGTTTGTGAAGGACAGCTAGAAAAGTTTAACATAACTAATGTCTCTCCTGAATCAGTCTTAATGTTCAAATAATTTTATCATTCCAGTGTTTTCAGTGTGGGAGAAAGTACTCAGGGCCTTCAAGTTACACACTATGAAAGGCAGCAACAAGTTTAATGTTCAGAAACCTAAAGTATGTATCAGCAGCAGAATGGAGCTAAAAATAAATGCTTGTTTCAGTTCTATGAAGTTTTGAGTATTTTGGATTAGTAGTACTGCTGTGTTTGTTGCATCATGTTGCTGTAATTGTTTATATGCTCTATATATTCTGAGCTAAGTTGATCTATAGTGTTACATCATATTCTATAAGGATGTTATGTGTTTGTATACTTTCTGCCCAGTTTGACCCATTTAGCAGAAGTCAGCCTGTTTGTGTGCTTTTTTTTTCCTTCACCTTTTTAAAGTGGAATTTGGAAACTTCAACTATAACGAAACCAATGTAAGTTAAAGGAAAAGGGATGAAGTATTAGAAATGCAGTTTTTAAGAAAAACTGCATTAGAAATCAGGAGACCAGCTTGTGCGCTCTGGAGATAAGCTGTTGTGCCTCTGCACGTTAAGTTACAGTCAAAATTAATTTCTCTGGAGATCACCGGGTTTCAGTTGAACCGCGTACAGAGGTTCTCATGTACTTGTGTTAATGTTCTTGAATGAAACAACTGAATTAAAATTTTATGAAATTTAAAAACAAAGAAAAAAAAAGAAGTCAGCCTGTTTAAGGCTCTGATATCTATTCTGCATGACTTAAAGCAGTTATGACATGGTCTGATTTTCTCACCCAATAAAGGAATATTTTATATATCAGTCTACTCTTCATTTTATCAGCAACAGTTACCACAGCTCGTACATTTGCTTTTTACACATATATGTAAGCATTGAGCCTAATGCCAACATACTGAAGGAACAACATTTGTCTCTTATTAAATCACAAAAAGTTGCACTGTAAAATGTAATTCTAGCTGTTTGTTATTTCAACATATTATTCTATATCAGTTTGACGATAGATGACTGAAGTTGTTGTTATAACATAGAATTACAAGTTAAAAACGTCCCAATTACACCAAAAAAAGCTAACTTGAAAACTCATGTCCAGCTAAATCAGAAACTTATGTGAACTTGACAATGCGGGTAAGTTGAGCACAGCAGGATTCAAAACTGCCTCACGTGACTGCTACCGAGGTGCATCATGGGGAATTGGCGGTTAACGACATGCTCACTTTACTTGGACGTTTTCTAATCGTCTTCTTTGGAATATGCTTTCAAGGTGAGTAACATTGGTTATAACTATAAGGAAAGAGAGCTACAAAAGTTGGAACATGTTTTGAATTTATGGCATGACGTGTGTTTTTCTCTTTTACCGAAATGTTTGCTTTAGCTAATGTAACTTTAGCCGACAAGGTCCAGCTTGTGTGTCATGACCAAACTTGACCTAATAAACTGACATATGGCCTTTTTTATGGGTTTAATGTGGCACTGACCAAATCACAAGTATTGTGCCGCTAGCTTTAAGGTTGTGCACTCACCCTGTTGCGATATTAGCAAGCTAACTCAGCTAATTAATAAAGCTTATTTCATATTGTCTCTGTACTTGTAAATTTCTTTCAAGTTCACAGGCTGTTGTATTTTGGTGGAAGTTCATTTTGGCAATATTTCCAATAACTGGCTGGGTTCAAAAAGAACTTTTTGGCAGGACTCGGATGCTTGTTGTCATCTGTTTATCCCTATGTAATCACTTAAGGTGTTATTAACTGCTGCATGCTAAGCTGCAAGAGTGCACTGAGGACTGAGACAAAATATGGTCTACAAACCAGCATTATATTAGTTTTTATCAGATAGTCCTCCAGTGTGCTTATTTTTTGCTTTAATTATATTGTGCAGTTATTTGTTACCCTGAAATGCTTTATGCTTAACAACAGCTCACCATTTTAACTTATTTTTGAACTCTTGTGATCAGTATGACTAGATTGTGTGAGTTTCCATACTAAACGAGCTGTAGTGATAAAATAATTGGCATCAGAGACACTGATTTTTGGCATGGTATACTGCAGAAGTTTTTTTTTTTTTTGAATAATTTACCTTTTAATTAAACTGCATTCTCTGTATTGTAACAGAACTAACATTGTTTATATGTCAGAAAATTAGCAAACATGAATAAATGGCGAAAACAATATAATTATAACATATATTTTTATTTTACTTATTTTAGGTCTGTGAAGCCAAACTTGATGCTGGGGATTTATTTTTGTCAGTGGAGTCAAATGGTAAGTTACAATTTGTGCATTTTGTCATACTGGAAACACCTCAGATTATATTGTAATTTAATAGCTCTGTAGAACAAATGATATAAAGATTGTAGTGTCAGGGTACTTCTTAAGAAGTAATATGGCACTATTGATGATCACATGCAGGTGGCATAAACTAAATATTCAGACGTGTTACCAACAAATGATTCATTAACAAAAGCAATGGAGCAGACTGTTTAGGTTCTTGTGGTTGTAATAACATCCATAACTGCAAGTTTGTCATTAATTTATTTTCACAGGTCTAGATGATCACATCTGTCTTTGTCATTTAAATGAGGTGGACTTGCAAACTTTGCGCTCTTTGGGGTAAATTGCTGTCCACTACATATACACAGAATCTGCACAGTATTTCAGATCTAAAAAGGGAGTATGTAATGGACTTGCTGGCTTTAATGTAAAAAGCCTGTTGTGTAACTTTAATGAGGCAGTTGGACTAAAACAGTATTGCTCATCAAGGTAAACATCTGAGGAATAAGGAAATTGTTACTTGTCCTTTTACTCAGTGTTCTTTTAATCGCACGTTTACTAAAGTTTTACATCACATAAGTCATTTTCACAATCATTCTACTTTAAAAGATTTCAAGACAGAGCTTATTGTTCTCTGAACTTCCTTGTTTGCTGAACGGCAGGTAAAGTGCATCTTTTTGTTTGTTTGCTTTTGTGTGTTTGTGTTTTCTCTAATGGGCCTCAGATGACTGTTTGCTTAAATTTGGGTCTCAAAGAATCTTTTTTTAATTCTGCCTGTACTCTCCACCCCTCTTCTTCTGTTGCTCAGGTTGAAGCAGAATTTGCCCGTCTTACATCTGTTGACCTGAAAGGGTTCCTTTTTGCTGTGCTTGACCATTATGGAGAGGTTCGTGGAGCTGTACAAAATCAAGAGCGGCATAGAAAGGCTAACTAGGCTCATAAGATGCTTCGGAGATGATGTAAGTGTTCAACTGCGAAATCTAATCCTTTGTTTAAGTTTTAGGTTATCCAGTTCAACTGATGAACTCATTGAAAGAAAGCTGATAAGTAAAGTCTGTCATCATATTTCACAACTGGACATTTAGTGTGGTAACTTTTACAGAATCTATGTATATTGGTGGTAGGTTGGATATCATATTCTACTTGAATGTCCTGATAAGCCTGATTCAAAATCTCCAATGATAATCATATATTGATGGAATTATGCATCAAAAAGCTGTGAATTTGGAGCTGTCTACATGCTTCATAAACACTGTTTAAAAAGTGTTTTTGTTTTCTTTTTGACTTCTTTGACCAGAGCCCTACACAAAGGAAGAGGACAGAGGACCTCATTTTCTAAAGGAAGATCCCTCACACACTTTCAAGACTGTGAAGGTTAGCATTGTTTCTTTTAGTAAATTTAATAATGACAGCACCACAGTGGATTTTAAATTAAAAAGTACATGTGTACTTTTTCCTCACCAAATGTATTATTACAAGATCTTTGACACTGGATTTGGTCTGGGTTTCAGAGAAACTAACTGGCAAGCTAGCATTGATATTATTAGTGTCTTGTGTTTATTCATGTCTTCACCAGGGTCTTTGACATTTCGCTGCTGTACTGTTCACTTCAGCTTTACGTTTGATTTCTCACATTGTATATTGTAATGGCAGAGATATTAGGATATTTAAGGGGCTGCAGTGGCTGCTACAGCTGTGGGGGGCAATACTTTGGTGAAATGTCCTGGACCCTGGAAAAGAGACTGTGTAGACTGGGTAAGCAATTAAAGGTTACTGGCCGAGAGTCATTGGGCAGCTGGGTAAAGGTGGATGTTGATATTCAGTGCCAATTATGCAACCTGTTCAGCCATGTCTATATGCTCTTTTTTCATGCTGTTAATATAGGGGGAAAAAATAAACTTTAATCAATAAACTGATTAAAGAAGCATTGTCTATGGAGCCATAATCTGATCCTGTAGTGTAGCTGCAGTTTGCACATTTCATGTATTCTCAGCCAGATTTGGTTTAGAGCACAGCCAATATTTAGCATAAGTAGATTTAAATTCACACACTGGTGATGGCAGCTACATTGTAGCCACAGCCACCCTGGGGCGCACTGACAGAGGCGAGGCTGCCGGACACTGGCACCACCGGGCCCTCTGACCACCACCAGTAGGCAACAGGTGAAATGTCTTGCCCAAGGACACAACGACCGAAACTGTCGGAGCCAGGGCTCGAACCGGCAACCTTCCAATTATAAGACGAACTGTCAACTCTTGAGTCACGATTCAGTCATCCACCCATGTGTGTGAATGACTGAATGTGTAAAGCACTTTGGAGTCCTTAGGGGACTAGTAAAGCACTATACAAATACAGGCCATTTACCATTTAAATTGAAAATTTTGTTTGAATTCTGCAATTGAAGACATGCTCAGTTATTTATGAACATGGTCTTTGTTTAAAGCAAGAAATGGATTTGTAACATGGGGGTGCATATCTCATTCTGAAAAAACTTTAACAACTAATAAGTGTTACCCAAAGCCAATCACCATCATCCAAAGCATCAGTATGGCTCTTCTTTGGAAAGACATGAATTGTTAAGCACACGGGATATTGTGTAATTGTAATTGTGTAATTTTTTTTTTTTTTTTTGTCTTTGAACCCTTTTATAGCCGACAGGTATTGAAGACACGTTTTCTAAGAGGATGAAAGTTGGCATTGCGATGGTGAAAGAAGAAGACATCATCGATGTGTTGGTTGTCCTTGAGGCGGCAGTAATCCTGTCTAATCTGAGGGATGTCTCAAGTGCCATTTCCATGCTGATGGGCCTTCTTTTTGCCTTCAACATAGACTATCCAAAGGAACTTAAGGACATCTTTGAAGTCATTCAGAACATCCTAATGAACATTGGTGGAAGGCAGTGCATCTCACTAGTGCATGGTCTAAGAAACAGACTCTTGCAGAAAGCCATGCAGAACTGTAATTGTATGATCCTTAGTGTTAAGGACAGTTTTTATTTTACTGTTTGTTTTTTTATTCTTGCAAGTTCTCATTCTCACTTTTGTATGTCACTAAATGACTACACTTTACATTCCAGATTAGACAATTACTCATTTGTTCATGGTTTAAGAAACTTATGTGAACAACAATATAATGGTGGACTTTGCAGATGCTTATCTCATGCAAGTCAGTAGTTTTTCCTTTGTTTTGCAATTGAGCAGACTCAAACTAATGTTTCTGAAATATCCATATTATCAAATGTTTCAGAAGCATGCACTCATTTTCAGAGATATTGGTTCTGTGGAATTTGTTGCAATTGTAAACGAAGACAAATACAAGATTTTGATGTCTTAGTTATTATAAACTGATCTTTACTGTCACTTATCAAAGGTTTTGTACTATTTTAATATTTCAAGTTTTATGCTAACAGGTGTGACTGAGCACAATGAAGTTTAAAAATTTTGTAAATGTAAAGAATAACTTTTCTAAAATAGCAAGTGTCCCGTTGATACATTACATTAATGCAGACTTTATGTTGTTACTTCACAAGAATCACTACTGCTCCTAGAGTATTGGTCAGAATTTCATCTTCACCCAAACTGGGCTCAAGACCAAGTTCAAATTTATTGTTTCACAGGGAGCAGCCTTTGAGTTTTGATGGATTGTGAGCCTGATGAGCTACGTCACTGATTTTTCTGTTTCTCAGATGACTAAGATGGCACAATAAATGGTGAATGTTGGGTGCTCATGAGTAATTGTCTTGTCATGTTCTTAAAACAAACTTTCTGTATGAAATGATCAGATAGACTTTAATGGAATCTGTGGGGTTTTATTTTTTTTCTGTAAACAACAGAAAATTAATTTAAAGGAATGTAGATATTTAAACCTGAGATCTAAGATAAACCTAACAGGTAGTTTTGCTGAAATGGATGTTAGAAAGCCAAAAAAAAACAAAACAAAACTTAAGATGTTTAATACACATTTTTCTTTACATCCAGTCAATCAACTCTGATAATTAAAATGAAACTGATTTACAAGTTCACTCAGCTACCTTAAGGAGCTCAGTTAATTAATAAACTTAAATCAACTTAGCTAACAGATTATGTTAGTTAAGCTAAAATAGATTCCTAAGTTAAAAGAACTACTAAAGTATTTGAATTAACTAAAAAACCCAAGTCAACTGAACTAGGACAAGAGTTTAAACAATAGATTATTTTAATTTAGCTGAAAGGGTTTTCCCAAGTAAAGATGACAATTAAAGGAGTTGAACTGACTAATAAATCTCAGTCAACTAAACTAAGATGAAAGTTTAGACAACATGTGATTTTTCATTAAGATAACAATTGGTTGTGTTATAAGAACAAACTCTATTTCTTGACTTAACTTAAAATTTTAAGGCAGCCCTTTACCTCATATTTTTAAGTTGAAACAACAAGTTATATTTTACAGTGTGGAGAAAAAATAAACGCACAAACAGAAGAAAAGAAGAGATCCACCATGTATCTGTCAAAAGTCTACTAGCTAATCTTAAAATAAGTGTTCAGTACAGAAATGAAGGCCAACATAATGTTTTACAGTCCTGTGGTCTCAGCCTCAGGAACTTATTAAATCACAAAAAGCTCGTGTAGAAACAAACAAACAAATGCACAAAATATGTTCTCCTTCATTTCTGTCAGCCACACGTTTCCAGCTATCATGGGCAGCAAATATACACACACACACATATATATATATATATATATATATATATATATATATATATATATATATATATATATATATATATATATATATATATATTCTCAATCACATTCACACCACTCTCTTGTATCAGTTCCACTACATCAAGACTATTCTATGGTGGTCAGCTTTTTTATTGCCATGTATTTAGCATAGTAGACCGTGCCAGCAGTGCGCAATTCAGTGCCAATTATGCAACCTGTTCAGCCATGTCTATATGCTCTTTTTTCATGCTGTTAATATAGGGGGAAAAAATAAACTTTAATCAATAAACTGATTGCGCACGTGTGCAGCTTAGAAGGAACATTGCTGATGGGTAATAAGCGAATCATTAATGCGTAAAACAGATATTTGAGATGGGAAACTGTTCTTGGAGTACAGTGAGAGCTGTGCATGAACTGTGGTTTTTATCGTTTTGGAAGTAAAACAGCAAAAGTAAGAGGGAATTAATGGCGATATTTATCAAATGTTAAGCTAGTTTGGCTCTTTTGCTGCTGGCCCGGTGAATTTTGGTTGGAGAGAGACAAAACCTGCAGCCCAGAATCTTGCAAAAAAAACAGGTAAAGACGGTTCAGACCCGACGCATCAGAATTAGTGAGCTTCTGGCTTTCAGCCCCGACGCGACTAAGCTAATTCTGATGCGTCGGTCCGCTCTGTGTTTACCTGTTTGTGTGGAATGGTTTCCTGCTCTCATTTGCTGGTTGTTGACATAGTTTTGTGAGGTTTAACCTGAGATTCTGGCATTTCTGGTAAAATACATTTATATTCAGTCAATTCAGGATTTAATTAATCGACATGCTTCCTTCAAGCTACTCACCTTTCGCTGTCCAACTGCACTTTAAACTGGAGCACGGCCAATTCGAGGTCACGCCCAGTAGCGGGCGACTACCCGATGGTGGGCGGCATCATGGCAACAAAAGAAAAAAAGGTTGCTCATACTCGTGCTGCCAGGACATCAGCCAGCGCATATTGGGAATGGCAAACGCACAGATGGGTTTTCTATCGCCAATTTGCTGTGCAGGGGAGTCTCTGGCTGGCCGGAGCAGCATCTGATAACTGTTGTGGAAGTTTTTCCACTTAAATAAAGCCTGCAGATGAGCCTTGCGTTGCTCTCATTTAAATACCTTCTCCAGGAACAAAATGCAGTACACAGCTGTTTCACACCTTAAAATTCACACTCGGGTGCTATGTCCCAGAGACAAAAGACTCTCCCTGTGGAGTGGTCTGCTCCCCCTAAATTCAATCTTACACTATGCTACATACAGTCCAGTATATAGAGCGACCAGTGCAAGTAAACAAACAATAAGTATAAGAAGACTAAGAAAATAAATATACACTTTATGACCAGGGGTAAAGGGATCAATAACAATTTAAACTATATATTTTATATTTTGTTGATTTAACGTCTAACACACAACCTGTTTTTAAAGTTTAAGAGAAAAGGAGTGTAGCCACTTCCAGAGTTGCTACAGGCTGGGGATGGAGCCTGCCTATTTGCCTGACACGCTGTCAACTATTGCAAGAGGTGGAATTGCTTGCTTGTTTATTAAAGTGCTTGAAAGTTTTACAGAGCAATGTGATCGGCTGGCGATTCATCACACATCACAGCTCTGATGCAACAAGGGGAAAGTCGTTGTGCTGCGGTCAACAAAAACTACAGCTACCCAGGCCTCCTCTCTGTCAAAATCAAACCAGTGAAAGACAGAGTGACAACGTCCTCTTAATGTCACCGCTATCACCCACGTGACTCCCGTTACACATCACCATAGCAACCAAACAAATGAAAACCCAGTGATCATTAAAATTCAATACATTTAATTATGGTTCATACAAGGAGAAACGAGCAAAAGATGCAGGTAAGCAGATGTCTCATTGGATAATAAGATAAGATAAGATAAGATAAGATAACCTTTATTAGTCCCACACGTGGGAAATTTGTTTTGTCACAGCAGGAAGTGGACAGTGCAAAAGTTATGAAGCAAAAATTAGACTAAAATAAAATAAGAATAAATACAGTACACAACTGTACAGAATAAAATAAAATACTATATACAGTAGAATAAAATAGAATAAAATATACAATAAGATACAAATAGAATACAAATGTTATATACAACTCAGTCAAAATACAATGATGCCAGAAAAGGTCATGTATCCTAAAACATGACCTGCCATTGAGCATCCCCAAAGTGGTATTTAACATGATGATATTCACTGCCTTCTGGGGGAGGGAAGGAACGACGGTTTTTCTTTTGAGTTTATATTCAAGTTTTCTCCTTCTTGACCCCCTCTGGTGTACCATTTCTTCCTTTTTCCTGTTTAAAAAGAGTTCACATATGGGGGTGGGGGAAATGGGATTGAAACCCCTCCCTGCCTGAAGCTCAAAGAGATTCTCATCAAAGTTTTCAGCTAACTGCTGCTCATTGATGATCTGAAACATCTCCATGGTGTCATCTGGCCTCCAGGTTTCATCATGACCCGTTGTATTGCTGTTCACAGTTGAGATAGTGTCCAAACTGACAGACAGAGATTCAGTCACAGGTAGCTGTTCCCACAGCTCTTTAAATGAATTCTGGCTGAAGGGTAGATTCTGATTAAAAACCAAAATGCCATCCTGCCTCAGTTAAAAAGGTTCCTAAAACTGTACTGCCTGATCACTCACTGTACACTGACATTCTATTGTGTTCAGTTATGTTTTTCTGTTCTTTTCTGTACTCGGTTCAATCAGGGTTAGGATGAGGAACATAATCCCTTCTCCGGGAGGAAAAGGAGCGTGCGCGGTCCATCCCTCTCTGCGGTCCTCTGTACCCCTCCCAGAAGACTTGGCACAAATAAACACAAAAAAACACAACGTTTCGACCTTACACGGTCTTCTTCAGGTGTGGCACACAGAAAGCTATTTGCTAGGTTAGCTTGCAATAGTTGGACAGGCAGAGATGTGCTCTCATCGAGTTTGACTATCTCTGATTGGTTTAGACCACGATAGGGGCATGATGTGTGTCTGTTGTTGATCACGTGGATGTCTGTGGAAAACTTTAATCAGGGAGATTTTTTTTTTGTGCCCTTTCTCACTGTCTTAGAATAGAAAATTCTAAGTCTATTATTGAGATATTCTTATTTTCTGTTAATAGTTAATCTTTCAAATGACAAGAGATAATGCACAGATATCTCACCTCATCTGTCATCTGTGTATTACATATTGTCTGCAGGAGACACTCATGTAGAGCTAGTATCTCACACTTATTATTATTATTATTATTATTCATCTGTAAACCTGACGTGTTTCATAATCGCCTTGGCTATGTTAATCATCATGCTCGTATATAATACAATATGAAGCAGAGTGAAGTTTGGAAACATGACACTTTTTATTTCAATACGTAAATTAAACCAAAACAAAAAAATCAAACAAACACTCAAACCACATTCAAATTACAGGCAATAGAATGTAAAAACAGCTTGTTTGTTTGTTTTTGTAAAACAAATTACTGCCATCTCTGGGAAGATTAAAATCACTGTATAAAAAAACCCAAGCAAAGAGACGAGGAAAATAACCGATAAAATCAAAGTCAGCTGTCCAGCCACTCCAAGTCTTTCCCTTCACCACCATAAGATTTCCGGGTTACTCCGTAATCCCATAAAAGCTCGTCACCAACGGTGATGTCCTTCAGGGCAATGAAAAGTATTGTCTCCTGAGGTCCTGCAGGGAAGTTCATTGTAAACTTCTGGGGCTTGATGTTGGGATTTTTCCGGGAATGGTTCATTCGCCTTCCATAGGTTTCAATGTCGGGATGACAGGCACAGGGGAATGCAGTAGCATCGATGCACATACCTCGGTCACACTCGTCCCTGAAGAAGAACAGATACCCCGACTGGGGCCTCCGTTTTCCTTCTGCTTCACTGATGTATGTCCCGTGGTAATCGCACACTATATCCCCTTTGTGGAAAGGCATAAGTGCGATCACACCTGTAAGTTGAAAGAGACCATCGGTCATGACAGGGCTCTTAGAAACGTTCACTTGCAATTTAAAGACCGTGTAGTTTAAATGATGTGTGCATTTTACCTTTGCCCTTCCGTTCCCCGAAGTCTTGCAAAGCCAGGCCCTTCCACTTCTGCTCTGCAATCGAAGACATGAGGGACTCGTTGTCTTGTATACTGGGCTGCGGAGCAACCCAGGCCTGCAAGATGGCATTGACAGTGGGCTTGTTGGTGTGCCATTTCTCCTTGTCCAAAGCCATCTGCACACGTGCAGGCTGAGGTGGGTTACCTCTTCTGCCAACTGACTGACCTAAACGAAGTGGTCACAAAGCGAGGTACAAGAAATAATGCAAGTGATTATTGCGGCTTAAAAATGAAAAATCAACCATATGCATTTTAGTCAATCACGTATTTGTACCTTAAAATATTCCTTATATTTATAATTGAGCTATCTGTGTATATTTTGGTGTATAACACTGAGTGGGTTGTACTTACATGTATTGTATTATTTAATTAGTTCAGTCTGTTACTGCTATTGTCTCTACACAAGTGTAACCCACATAATTTTCTTGGAGATTATTAAAGTATTTTCATTCTGAAATACATACAAAACAAACAAAGCAATGCAACAGAAGAGGCTCCATTAACATGACATGCCCAGGCCTTACCGAGAATGTACCCAACTCTTTTCTTCAGCTGAATATCCCTCCATTTCTTGTAGTGGTGTCTGTGCTGTGGAAAGCCAGCCTGTACACACTGCCGTTTGGATGGTGGCTCTCCATTCAGGGTGACCGGGAAGGCCTGGAGGAAGGCATCCCATTCTTGGAGTGTCAGGTGCGTAGATGATGTGCTACACAAAAGGTGTAGAGGAGGGGGATGCATCAAATCCATCAAAAGTTTTTAAATGTGGAAACTTGTAACACAGGTTGACTTGTGGCAGTGTGTGATATTTTTAAAAAAAATGTACCTGGCCTGTCCTGGTGTCTGTAGTCCTCCTACTGAGCTTGATGCTGACTCAGCCATAGCATCCTCAGGTTCAGTGCTCAGGTATCTGTGGTTTTTAATGCATGTACATAAATTAGAGAGCCAAGAGAGATGAAAAAGTACAAGGGTTTCTCTGTCAGATCAAAGAAACAAATCTTTCTTAATAAATCTTTCTGTTGATCCAGTTATGTCAAGCACTCACCTTGCTCTCAGGCGTTTTACATCTAATGATGGGTTGGACAGTGGGACCCCACATTCTCCTAGGAAGAACTTGCCCCTGTCATCGCTGCCAGCAACTTGATTTTGCAAGGACACTGCACGGATGTTCCTAAAATAGCAGTCCAACAACTCCAGAGAAAAAAGGAATCAATTTTAAATATCTCATAAAATCAATTCACAAGGTACCCATGGAGTAAGAAGAGAGTCGATGCTGAGAATGAATGACTTACTTGTTCTTCCTGGCTGGTTATGATCAAGTTACCACTGAATGCTGTGGAACTCAGCTCAACACCATCAGCTACTGCTTTCCGTGCCATCCACTCCTCTACCTGTGTATGTGTGTGTGGGGGGAAAAAAGGTGTTGGAGCTTAAAGAAATACAGACTTACATCAGCTGTCATTTCACTTATCGTGCACTTTTATTGTTGGCGGCGCACTTACACAAAGTTGTTGAACAGCATTTGCTGTCTGTCCATGCTGTAAAATCAGGATGGCCTCACAGTACTGTCTGAAGGTAGTCATTGCAAATGTGGGGATGGAATCACCGCCTGAAAGCCTTTCATGGAAATAATCGATGTCCTTCTTGGCCACGTCAAGAATTTTCTTCTTATCAGACCTATTGCAAATGTGACAGAGGTAAGACATTATTGAAAGTGTGTATGTGTCATCCAATATGTGGAAGTGGCAATAAGGTCATCATACCTCGCTGTTGGCACGACCGTCGGGAACGCTTGGGGACTGTTCGTGATGATAAATCCACGTGTTTGAAGGCGAGTGCAGAGTTTAATGCAAGATTCTTCATCCTTGCAGTACTCCTGGAGCTCTGAGAAGTTCCAGACTCGACCTTCATTAGAAAACAGCTTCTGTGAAGCAACGGCTCTCGAAGCTTCTTCCTCACGTTCCTGTGGTGTGCAGTCTTTCAGGCACACTCTGTTGAGGTGTGTACGAATGCACTGTTCGGGCTTTTTACAAAGCAGGCAATACACAACGTTTCTCTCCATCTTGTTTGCACTGTAAATACAAAGAGTGAGAGGCAGAGAGTGAGAGAGAAAAACTCTGCATATCAATTTAGATTATTTTGACAGTAGGAGAAAACAAATAAAGAACAACAACAACAATACATCCACACACAAACTTTGCTTCCCCCCCCCCCCAAAAAAAAAAAAAACCTAAAGAAAAAAAAGTTTTAAAAAAAGTTTTAAAGTTTAAAAATGAGAAAAATGGCACATGCAAATTTTACATTTTCAACCACTTAAAAGCCCAACAAACAGTCCTTACATTAAAATTGATCTTCTTTCTCTCTCTCAGTCAGTGTCCTGCGGAAAGAGAGTGGCAATTAACCATAGCATATCACAAGTTGGCTACTTTTATATCTTTGTAGCTGTATGCTACCCCACCCCCTTTTGGCTACTGAATGACAAAATCAAATGCCCACTTCACCTACTGAACAACCGACTAAACGACCCACTGAACGACCCATTGATCCACCCACTGAACTGAATTTCTTGGTGAAAAATGTTTCTCATGTTAACTTAAGAGCTGTTAAAACTAACTGGTTCTCCCAAACTTTATTTTGTGTTTCTGGACGTAGCATTTTCAGTGGGAGAATTAGTCCATTGTTACTGTTAATAGTAAAGTATGGGGGATGTGTGTGCACACAACAGGACAGTTGGAAAAAAACCCCACACAAACAAAAGAAAATCACCCTTCTTCCTTTCAGGCCATATGCCTTAACTAGCTGTCAGCTTTAGAAATCGACATCTCTAAATGCTGTCATCACACTCACCAAAGATGAGCTTTCCTTTTGTGATGGTGGCCAAAGTGCCCTTTTCTTGAGGCATTTTTTAAAAAGATGTCTGTGTCCATGTTGATTCCTGCCTTCCTTCCCTCAGCATTGCGGAGTGATCCAAGTAAAGTGTCTCTTTTTCTAAGATGGACAGCAGATGGAGAGTGATAGAGATGAGAGAGGAAGAGAGGCAAAGATTGAGTCTTGGGCATAGCCTAGTTTATTTCCCACAGTTTTTCTTCCTTTATGGTTCTTAGTGCTATTACCAATCTTTGCATTTTATTATTATCTCATAACACTTATTTAATCAGCTATCGTCTCTCCTATGAACTTTTTAATGTCTGCATTCTGAGTTCAACACAAACCTGCCCTCCAGCATTATCAGCAGCAGGAGCAGCAGCAACTCCTCATCAAGCAACATTGTATCCATCAGGTTAAACATTGGCTATGTTTGCTTTGCATTTTCCCACGTGATCACAGTGATGTAGTATGATGTAGTATAATGTGATCTTATATTAGAATATTGATGAATGCTTGCTATTGCTATATAGCCTTGAGCACCCCTTTTAACACTAGTTTTACTAAACCTGCACAAATTTGCGTAACTTCCCTAAACCCAACAGCTCCTGGGTTTTTTATTTTCTGGTGCAAGTCCCGAGGTGTTAATCACCCCTGCTGAGATTTTCACAGGTCGTCAGCTCATTTCTCCTCCAGCTTTTGTTGCGCAAACCACCCATTATCCTTGAGGCCTGGCACATTTGCATTTGCTCACTCAGAGTTGCTCAGATCCAAGGCAAGAGAAAAATCTGTGTTACAACCCTCAAAAATGCCTGCTGTATCTATACAAAATATCCCACACATTGACTGACCTGCAAATATGAAAGACACACAATATATGGAAAAACAATGAAAAATTGTGTGAAAACAGAATCAATAGTTGCTAATACAATGACATGAGTGGCATATGTGATCTCTCCAGCTTTGCATGTTCTCTCCTCTGCCTGTTCATGTAAAAATAGCAAAAATTAAAAAACAAAAAAACATAAAAAATAAATTCTGTCCCTCAGTTCTTTTGCCACACTGCAAAAGACGGCACTGTGTGGGTTGAGGAGGACATGGGAATGCCCAGTGCAGTAGCAAATCGCTCGTGCTTCACTGCACAAGCTGGACCCACAGAGTCTGCTAAGGTTTGTCACTGCCATATTACATATGATATTTATATAAACCCATTTACAGTGAGCTTCATGTAAATTTACCATTCTCTAATTATTTTAATTACTCCCCATCAAGGAGTGTACGGTCAATTAAGCCCACAGATCAGAGCCGGACTGGAATTTGTCAGTTCATGAACTGATGGCATTCACCTGCAAATATAAAAGACACACTCCATTGTTCCATTGTGACTGTGTATGTGAGGAAGTGGCATTGCTTGACTACAGCATAGTGCTGTGCATAAAAGCAGACTGTGCTAAGAGTTTCACTCCAGGGGAACACATGACCATAGATGAACAGCTGTTCCCTACCAAGGTTCGTTGTCCATTCACACAGTATATTGCAACCAAGCCAGACAAATTTGGGATCAAGTTCTGGATGGCCACGGATTTGCACACCAAATATGTCTGCAGTGCATCTCCTTACTTGGGAAAAGACCCCAGTCGTCAGAAGGGAGAGAGGCTGGCAGAGAACGTGGTCGTGAAACTGATGGAGCCGTTTTTGGATGATGGGAGAAAGGTCACAACGGACAATTTCTTTACTTCACTGTCACTGTCGCACAGACTGCTGCAGCGCAAAACAACGTTACTGGGCATGGTGAATAAAGTCCGGCGTGAACTTCCTCAACTTGCAAAAGATACTGCAAAGCGAGAGGTATTCTCCACTTCAGTGCTTAGAAGTGGCAGTGTCTCCTTGACAATTTATGCACCTAAAAAAAACAAGACTGTGTGTGTTCTAAGTTCCATGCACCAAGACGTGACGATCGGTGACGGCAGAAAGAGGAAACCCAACACGATAACAGACTATAACCACATGAAGGTATGTGAATGTGTGTACAATTTTACACCAGTGCTACAATGTTTTCTGATGTGTGCTATACAGGCGGATAGAAAAAAAACATATACTCATGACTCTCTCTCTCTGCTTTTACAGTGTGGTGTAGACGTGTTGGACCAAATGGCACGGATGTATTCCGTAAGATCAGCAACACGCAGGTGGCCAGTAGCGGTTTTCTACAATATGCTGGACCTGGCGGCAGTGAATGCCTACAAGATTGTTTCTGAGTCTTCTAGCTCAGCAACTTCGTTGCCGATTTATGCAGCACAAGGAAATATTAGCACAGAGGCAGGCTGCTGCAGCTGCTGTGCCAGGGACTGTAAAGACAACGCAGTGCCAGGTGCAAGAGAGCTGCAACAGGAACCACAGCAGGTTTACCTGTGCAACATGTCAGAAATTCACCTGTGCCAAATGCAGGGATGATGGACACTGGGTCTGCAAACGCTGTAAAGTTTGAAACACTTTGAAATAAAACAGACTTGTGTACCCATATATTGTGAATGTGTGTCTTTTGTATGTAGGTTGTAACACAGAGGTTTGGCCTGCCTTGGATCTGAGTAAACAAATGCCAATGTTGCACGCACACACACACACACACACACACACACACAGCAAATCTGAATTTATTTGTCCCACAAGTGGAAAATCTGCATTGTCATTGCAAAAAAGTGGACAGAGCACGGTATAGAAAGTGCACTATACAAACAATCTGGAAACATAAATATGGACACGTGTATTCAAAAATATTAGTGTATGTATACACACACACACATATCTATCTATCTATCTATCTATCTATCTATCTATCTATCTATGATATGGATGTGTCTGTGTGTATAACTAGACTTTATGCATATTATATAAGGTGTGGCTATATAAATATATAAATATATGTACAACTCTGTGTATATATGTTTATGGACAGGCATGCAATGCAGTGACAAGGATTGACAAGAACTAATATTGCATATGAGAAATATTGCACATAGAAGCTACCATGGTGTATTGTACGCTGCAGGTAAGGAAGGAAAGTAGCCTTGCAGGGAAGGAAAGACTTGAATCTCTCATGGTTAGGGGTTGGGGAGGGTGTGTTTGCACAACAAAAGCAGGAGAACAATGGAGCTGAAGACCTGTGAAAATCTCAGCGGGGTGCCAAGAGGTGTTAAGGTCGGGGGGGAATTTACGCAAATTTGCGCAGGCTCGTAAATCTAGTAGTAGGGACTTGCACCAGGGAAAAAAGGCTCAGTAATTCTAGTGTTAAACCTTTCTCCTCTGATCAGGTGTCCATCTAGGATTTGCCTGAATCACTGTCACCCTGACAGAGTCCCAGCTGCTTTCACCAAGGTAAATACCTGACGTGGAAGATGACCAATGGGCGGAGACCAGTCAGACTTAGGAGTAAAAGGTTGGGGATGTGAGTCATTCTTTTCCACATAATACATAGCCAATACGACTCTTCTATGATACTGCTCGATCTCTCTGGTGTAATATTTGTTGAGCAGCTCCTGCAACTGTAGAGCACATGAAAGTGTTATGAAAACTGACCAGAAAATGTCAGAGTTCTTCTAGAAACGTCTCACCACCACTCAGCAGCCATATGGGCAATGACTGTGGATATTTATTTTGGGTCTTATTTTAAACCTCCTGTATGAATGAATGGGAAGAAAGCCTTCAGTTTAAATTCAACAATCACTATATATATATATATATATATATATATATATATATATATATATCTGTTTATCTAAGATAAACAGGCACATGGGTCAATACATGAGCGGGGCACAGAAAGGGATTGGCAAGAATACCAGAGGCGCAAAACACCAGCTACTGGTAGACAGAACAGTCAGCCGAGACTGCAAGACCAGACTGACCAACCTGTGCACAGCCTGGATTGATTACAAGAAGGCCTATGACTCAATGCCCCACAGCTGGATACTGGAATGCCTAGAACTGTACAAGATCAACAGGACCCTAAGAGCCTTCATCAGGAACTCAATGGGGATGTGGCATACAACACTAGAGGCCAACTCCAAGCCCATAGCACAAGTCACCATCAAGTGCGGGATCTACCAAGGAGATGCTCTGTCCCCACTGCTGTTCTGCATAGGCCTGAACCCCCTCAGTGAGATCATTAACAAGACTGGCTACGGATACCGACTACGAAACGGAGCGGTTGTCAGCCACCTCCTGTATATGGATGACATCAAGCTGTATGCCAAGAGTGAACGAGACATCGATTCACTGATACACACTACCAGGCTATACAGCAATGACATTGGGATGTCATTCGGGCTGGAGAAGTGTAGTCGGATGGTAACAAAGAGAGGGAAGGTAGTCAGAACTGAGGGGATTGAACTACCAGAAGGCAACATTGCAGACATAGAGGACAGTTACAAGTACCTGGGGATCCCGCAGGCAAATGGGAACCATGAAGAGGCCGCTAGGAAAGCTGCAACCACCAAGTACCTGCAGAGGGTCAGGCAAGTCCTGAGGAGTCAGCTGAACGGTAAGAACAAGATCCGGGCTATCAACACCTACGCCCTGCCCGTGATCAGGTACCCTGCTGGGGTAATAGGCTGGCCAAAGGAGGAGATAGAAGCCACTGACATAAAGACAAGAAAGCTCCTGACCATGCATGGAGGGTTTTACCCCAAGTCCAGCACCCTGAGGCTGTACGCTAAGCGGAATGAAGGGGGCCGGGGACTGGTGAGTGTCAGCACCACAGTCCAGGATGAGACAAGAAACATCCACGAATACATCACGAAGATGGCCCCAACTGACAGTGTGCTCAGTGAATACCTCAGGCAGCAGAAACCCAAGAAAGAGGAGAAAGGCGAGGAACCATCATGGAAGGACAGGGCCCTGCACGGTATGTACCACCGGCAGATAGAGGAGGTGGCTGATATCCAGAAATCCTACCAGTGGCTGGACAAAGCTGGACTGAA